>NC_051118.1:4975861-5159401 GCF_014839805.1 Manduca sexta
CTCCTTTTAAAGTACAGACCACTATAAATTGCAACCAAAACTATTAGATACACAATTTAAAGAAGAATGTTTTGGTGGTTTAAAATTTTCAAAGAGATTTTAATAGGTTGTTTCAAATTATTCGTAAATCTTTACATATTCCTAATGTCACTCGTGTACCAAAAATGTATGGAACGAGTGTTCAAGGCCGTTAGCTCGGGGAGGGCTTTAGTAGTAATGTTTTACACATATGAGGAGCCGACTTAATGAAAACTTCACGAAAAAGCCTTCGTATGCTTTGATGTGCGTATAAAAACCCACACGACACGAAAAAGTACGAATGTGGTAAAAACTGCGAATTCGCTAGTCCTAAACTTCAGCTGAATTCGTGACGAAATGCGAGTCGGGATTTAGTGAGATTGTAAAATAACTTCCAAAACCATTTTCAAAATACCTAAATAGCTAAAGTAAGTAATTCTACATCGAATAAATAACTGACAATATTTGCAGGACGTAACTTATTTTCTAAATATAGAAATTCTATTAAAGACACCCTCGTTTTGTTCATAATGTCTTACATTAATTAAAACAGTAATTAACAACGAACATAAATTAATCCATTTGCACATATCAGCAAGTTATTTGCAATAAAAAGTATTTTCTTACGCACGGAATAGTTACTATACGTGCTCATTTGTTAGTATATCTACATAACCTAGGTAACTGTAAGTTATAGCGAGCCGGCAGTGCACCAGCTGATCGCGTGCGGGGCGCCTGTTTTTAAAGACAAAAAGTTTGGAGTTACTACGATTACCTGAGGTACGTATATTTTTTTATGTGCTTCAAAAGAGGTTTAATAAAAAGAATTTAGTATTTATGACAGTAAAGTTTCTGTGGAAATTAAAGTGTTGCAATACTTTTTGCATGTTGCATCCGTTAGAATCTTTAGATAATCTTTTGTGTTTAGTTAATTAGTGTTTGTCGTGATTGTTATTTCATTATCGTTTACTTTGAATCGTATTGTTAATTTTGTTAAATAGGAATATGATAACATATATCAAAGTAAATAAGTAGCAAGTTTATTATACTTGTTAAAAAATATTTGAAAATATTTTTTTATCATTTTTGTGTTGAAAGATTCCAATTCTATTAAAGTTTTCTTATATTACGTTGACACCGTTTAAAAGACACTGCATTCAAAAATGGAATAAAGTTAATATATTAGCTGATTGCAAACATTATGTTTTACAAATATAGATAAAATAGGTACTTGGTGGGCATTGATTCAGCTCCCTTGTGCTTTGCGCCATACACGCATCCTGATTTCGCTCTAGGCTCTAATTAACAACTACCTAATTTACTAATGATCTACATTCTACACTAGTAGATACTGTAATTACTCCTTCGTTACAAAATATTACTTATCAATATATTTTTTAAATATAGTAAACATAACTAAATTTTTCTTACATCGGATTTAAAAACCATCTATAAGTACCTATATATAATTTCCTCACTACTTATGTAGAATGCGGGTGATTGGTTATGTATGATTTTCGTGCTAATCTTAGTGATTTTTGAGGCGGGGGCAGACGATAGGTACTAAATTAAATTGGAACCCAAAAGACCGGCTGCCAGACTTCAAGACACTTTTAGCTGCGTATATCGGACCACCAACAGCTAAAATTTAAAAAGTTTTATTTATTTATTTATTTATTTATTTATTTGTACAGCCAACAAAACATACACCTTACATAGTTTTTTTTTTAAGAATTCGGTAAGTAATTTCTGCAGTGCTGTTTCAATTACAGGCTGTCACAGCATGAACATTTTAAATACATAACAATTAACAATTGGCTGCACCATAAGTGCAGTATATTCTAAATATAAGACTGAATATAAAACTGAATTTAGGTTTCAACAAGCGAGTTCAATATTTTCTTTTTGAAGATAGGAAGGGAGTCGTTAAATATGTCAATACAATCAGATTTTTCTACAATTCGGTTATATAATCGGGATAAGCGAGGGACAGGCGAGTGGCTATTATAATTGTAAAATGTAGGTAGATATTGTAATTTTGACTTTGCGGATGAACAACACCTCAGTCCCTCCCGTGACCAAGAACGCCGCAGTCTTCGAAACGCCGGGAGAAAACTAAAACAATAAAACCGCGATAAAATCCGAAAAATAGTTTAATTTTAAGGTACTTAAGTAATGTAAATATAAAGCGAGTTCGTGTTATAGTGTGGCCGTTTTAGAGTTCTGGAGCAACAGTCATGGCTTCATATTTCACTAGGTTTACAAATGGTTTGAAACAAACAGCATTGTCAATCGCGCACAGTCCCGGATTTCCCGTGGGAACTGTCACGAAGGACACAGGTCCCGACATAATATGCATTGAATAAATTATAAGGTGATGTGTGGGTGCAAAGATGTTAAAACATCTACGAATAATTTAAATTATTTAAAGAAAATCATTTATTGACTGGTTGGGTGATAAACAACATAATTTACAATAAATTTAGGTACTTATGAGGTAGAGGAAAAAGATGAAAATAAATTTAATTTACCAACTCAATGGTAAAGTTTAAAACATCAAACTATAATATAATTTAAAGTACAGCCTGATAAGGAAATTTAAAAATCCTTCTTTCAGGGAGCCACTTTAGCTTTTTCGTTTTAAAGTTAACGAACAAGAAATTAGTTCTATATATTAACAGAAAATGGCGCAGTTTTTATTTTCTGGTCAAATATAGTAGTAGGTATGTGTCTCATCCCCTTTTTATAGTTACGAACATTAAATACTAGTTTCCAGAGAATTTAATAGATCACATATTGATATAGAATAGATCAGTGTTTTTCGTCAGGAAATCACTTTACACGCCTTGCAGCCGTTATATACTTGTTACCGATATAACATTAAGTATACAACGAATATTTTTTATCGATTGCTCCGCAAAGTGGCTTCACCGCTTCTGATGTTACCTCCCAAAAAAATGTCGATCAGCAAGAGATAAATACATCTCCAGACGATTGATCAGTTATGCCTAATTCCTTTTTCACGCCCCTTAAAGGACACCAAGTTGTAGGAATTTTGACTTTCTCCTCTCATAAAGAAGGTTTTAAACCACGCTGCAAACATGTGCAGTGTGCACGGTGTAGGGATGTAATACTTAACATAACGATAACCGTCGATAACGATGCGGTAATGAAAATAAACACGTATCACGTGAGTTTGACGTCATTGGGCCAAATTCTTGACGAGTTTTAAAAACACGGCGACCCCACGTAGCACGATAACCAGTGATAGGGGAGTAAAACAATGTATATTGCAGTCACTATTTTGACGGACTTGCGTTTCCAAAATATGTTATTGCATGTATGATACTAACTTGCTTTCGGCTCCACTCGATAAGTGGGAGAAAAATAGCCTATAGCTCTCTGGATTATTTTACGTACCTATACATAATATTAATAACAGTCTTGTATTATATACTGTCCCACCGCTGGGCAGTCTACTGGGCAGGCCTCCTCTACTATCGAGAGGGATAGGCCTTAGTCCACCACGATAGCCTAGTGCGGATTGGTAGACTTCACATACCTTCAAAATTCTTATAGAGAACTTCTGGGGTATACAGATATCCTTAAGATGTTTTCTTCCCAGTAAAGCAAGTGATTATTCATAAAGAATACACACATAAGTGTCAGCCCCTTGGGTTTTGAAACTGCAGAAATTTGTCTCGGCAGTTTTACTTCCAATTATGCTATCGCCGCTTTTAGTAAAGGTATTGTCAGAATCAGGCTTACTGTTCACAGCTATTATTCCAACGTTCAAACATTATACAAAGGCCCAGGTTAGAATGAAAACGCCCTACAGTTTGGTGACAGAAATAGAAACAAGCTATACCTACATACTCAAGCGGAACTTAGTAAGAACGTTTGTACCTGTTGCGCCTGGGCCTACCCCTTTGGGGAAAAATGGCGTGAGTGTAGATGTGTAATTAATTTGATTAAGGAGATCATATAGTTCCCCCCGTGACCATAAAGACTGCAAAGTCTTCGAACGGTCTGGAGAAATTATACTAAAAAAAACGCAATAAATTCTGTAATCTGTATCAAAGTTATATTTCGATATCTAATATTGGCGTAAACATAAGAAATCATTAAATATCAATATGTAAACGCAAAATCGCAGAACAGTAAAAAATAAAAGATAAACGTTCGCGGCAGAGGAACACTGCGATCAGCAAGATCTGTCTGAATTACATCACTTACCGATAGTTACTACGGAAGATAATGCGGTATAAATAACTTAATATTGACAATAATCAAGTTACAATGACTCAGGTGTGGCTATTAGTGTTTTGTAAAGCGCGCGCGTTTCCTCGATGGGGTAGACACAGGAGGAATTAGCACACACAATTTGCCGAAAAATCCATCCACCCAATTACAAATAAAAACCAAATTCAATGTGTATTTTCTAAATGAAAATATTTACATATATTTTGTAATTCCGCATGGTAATCGAAACCCACTGCTTCGCTCAATAACAATTTGCACACAACGACACACATTTATTCCCGAAGGAGTTTGCCGAGGGCACTAACTTTTCGTCAAGTGTGTTCCGTCCCATAATGGGATAGTGGGCGAGCCTAAGCAAGCCGGGCACTAATTCCATACTCCTGGCTGATACCAAGCAGAAAAACCCAAATATCACTTGGCCGGACCCGGGATTTGAACCCAGGACCTCAGAGCGCTGTCGCACCACGCATGCAGTACAACTACGCCACCGAATCCGGCAATATGCAAATATATCTCTATTAAAAGAAATTTATGTATACAATTACAAAACAATCAAATTTAATTATAATAACATTGGGCACGGGCCTCTTCTACTACGAAGGTTTAGTTCTTAGTCCATCAAGCTGGCCTAGTGCGAGTTGACAGAATGTTTCAATCCCAACTACGCTAACACCGCTTTTTGTTACTAAGTAATTAATTTCTTAAATTATATATAAATGGCCCTTCGTAGTGATACTACGGAATTGTATAAATTATATTAAAATAATTATTCATGTGTACGCGAATGTTAGACATTGAAATTAAACTGTTTTACGGATTTTATCGCGGTTTTATATTATTATTTTCCACCGGCGTTTCGAAGACTAGCCTTCGTAGTCACGGCTAAATTAAAATAACGCTAACATATATTTATGACACTAAAGAGTCAGTCATTATGTTCATGGTTTCTTTTTCATGTTGTTTTTTGTATTTGCAAATGCTACGCCTCAACAACACACTCGCCTTCGCGGTAAAATAGTTTACATGATTGTAAATAAAACTAAATTTTTCTGTGTATTGCGACGCGGAAATTTCCTTCTGATTTTAGATGTAAACATTGTATTATAATAATGTTGGTAAACAAGCATTATTACGCGTCATATTAGAATATTGCAATGGTAATGGTTTAAAAAAAATTAAAGAGTACGGAACAGTTTTGCACTCATAATAAGTTTAGGTACTTACTAATTATACATTGGCCTCGAGTTTAGGGCCTAGACAGTGATCGCGTGCCATATATTCTTACGTAAGTAATCTCAAACATACGTTTTGAAATCTTATTAAATCTTCCTAATGAATATTTAATTATTTTTAACTTACACTAACTTTATAATGATCCTAGATTTTATTACCAACGCAGACAATTAAAACATTAAATTTTTCGATTGAATACCTACATGGGTTTATCCGTGTTGTGTCACATGAGAGTATAACAGGACTCATCGCGTGTGCGTCTAAATATAATGGAACAAAAACCGGGATAAAATACTTATTTGCCGGATTAGGGGAACATGACCTCGTCCTCAGACTGGCCATGTCGAGTTCTCGGGTTCGATCCCCGGGTCGGGTACGTGATATTGGGTTTTTGTACTTGTAATGTCAGCCCGGAAATGTGCCCGGTATAAATAGCAATTTGATTCTTATCACATAACGAAGCTAAATGTGGGTGTGACACTTCTGCCTACCCTCTGGAAATAAGGCGTAATGCTATGCATGACACGCATCCTTGTGATTGTTTACATAATTTATACGCGAATGAGGTAGACTCCGTCGGGTGTTTTTGACCTATATCAATTATTTAAGGACTTTCCACGCTCAAATATGTTTTGATGGGCCTGTTTCGCATATGATACGTACAGTGGAATGTACGATACTATGCAGAAAAGCCAAATATCACTTTGTCCGACCCGATATTCGAACCCAGGGTGCTGCAACCTCAGAGTGCAGGGTTCAAATGCTACAGATATTTATGTAAAACTCGAATATATGTTCATTTAAAAAAAAAACAATAATTTAACTCGCAAATGCATACAGAAAATAAGTAGATTGCCCCTTGGTCTTGCTATTGTAAAAAAGTAAGAAAAAAATCATATTTGAAAATAATTAATATGTAAAGCTAAGAAAGCCGTTAACCAAGTAGTCCTGAGCCTTTATTCTCTATGACAGTGTAAGCTCGTAACATGAGCCGTAACACCACCGAGTCAGATTGTCTTCGTGAAATTAGAGTGGAATGCTATTCTGAACTTTTTGCTGAGTCTATAATCATAGTTACGAATAATAATTTACCATTTGTAAGTAGTACTTTGGCGCGTTTTACTATAAATTAAATAAAACATTCGTGTGTTTAGCATTGCATAGATTTAATGTAGTACATATACTGAATAGGTTTTTCTACTATAGGGTCATATTAAGACAATTATAGAAATACCGGATCCGCTTGCAAACACATTAAACTCAAGCCGAAAAGTTTGGCCCATTTTAAAGCTATGTCAATAAGTAAATAATTTAATGCTTAATAAACTCAAATTAAGATAACATAAATGACTTAGGCTTGATGATTTGTTGTCGAAATTATTGTTTACTTGTTGACGTTACATCGACTTCTTTCATCACCGATTATTTGTAGACATAAAGTAGTGATGTTACAAATATCCGCAAAAACGGATACATCCGCATGAAATTAATATTTCGTGCATTAAAATTATATAGTAAATTATTTGGCAAGCAACATTAAGAATACCTAAAGGAATGTGTCTAAAGCTAAGTTTAGACTTGCAAGTTCTTCCAGTAATTCATTGCACGAGAACTTCCACATGCGTTTGTACCCGCGGCAATATTTCAATAATTTTAAAAACATGTAATTCGCCGCATGTCCTGCATCCTTAAAAATTATCAAGCCAGCTTCCCGTGACTGTTTACACGGTTAAATAATTTATGGAAAATATTTTACAAGTTTTAACGGTAATTTAAACCCAGCTAAGGGCTTTGTCTAATAGTAAAGTAGTACCTGCCTATATAATTTTGATTATAAAAGGTGAAAGAAAACTAACTATAAATGTTATAATTATTTGTTTTCGTATTATTATTGTTTCCTTGTCCACAAAATTTTGGTACTAATGCAGATAACTTTTTCATTATAGTACAGAAGTCGTCAGCTGTTGCGTATTTATTTAGTTCATGTTATCAACGCCCACTATCTTCGTTAAATAGTAATTGTATACCTATATAGGTACATATCCGTTGACGTATATACACGTTATATCCGCGGTTAGATGTTCTCATCACTGATAGGGAGACGAAAATAAGCGCGCGATCGAGACGAACCTCAGTATGTCAAGGGCTGTATACAGTACTAACGTGTTAACAAGCTTGTTTCTTATGTTATTATAAGTGGAAAAATCAATGTTCCTTTAATTGGTAGTGAAAAAAAAAACTAGTTTGAATTTAGAACGCAAAAGGTAGGTGCGTTTCGTGTTACGTCGTAATTTTTTTTACTATTGTAACTGGCACATGAGATCATAACAGACTTGTTTATGTTATTCCCGTGTTGTTATAGAATAAATTTTAATGTAATTTTTTTTTTACGTTTGACAAGTCATGTTATATTTTGTGTCTTTTATAAACTATTTGAATCATCGTCTCATAGTTGGACGTAATTTATAAAATACGTACCTACGTTAAATACTGCAAGCTTGCCAAATCAGAGTATAATCTTGTAAAATGATTACCATTCATAGAATACATGTACCTACCTATTATTATTATTATATTACAATCTAAGTTGTCTTAGAGTAAGTCCCTCAGTACTTACAAAATGCCATATGGCAGCTTCGCTTCAACTACTGATCGAATGTCACCATTCAAATCATCTAGATAGGCTAGATCAGCTATACTCTAAGTGTGTTCCGCGGAACCCTAGGGTTCCGTGATACCTCTGTTGGGGTTCCGCAAGAATTTAGAAAAAAAAAATCAAAACACCTCTCTCAATAATAATTAGTAACTGTGACATTGTACTTTTATTATGCTGATTAATAAAAAATACACTTATAAAAACAATCGTTTTATTGTAGGGTTCCATCAAGTATTTTGCTTCCCAAAAGGGTTCCGTCATTTAAAAAGTTTGAGAACCACTGGGCTAGATAATCGGAACTTATTTTATGAGAAGTAGATTGCTACGTCAATTTGGCAATAATTGTATTAATTTTTGTGTGATGCCAAAAGCAAATTTGCCTAATATTTACTAACACAAGTAAGTAATGTTTTTATATTGATATACCTACTTAAATTTGTTATCAACAAAAATCGATTTTAATTACGAATCGAAATTTTGTATAAAAAATTTAGCTTTGAAATCGTTAATACTCCATTGTATTACAAACAGGCTATAAAATGTCAATAATATGCATGAATTCTATTATAATCTCACCTTGTAGTTTGATTCACGTGAAATTCCCGTTGGATTGGGAAGTAAACAGTGACTATTTTAAATTGACCTCCCTTTCGTGGCGTCGATGGCACCAAAGAGTTATGTTTCACCGTTTCAATCAGATTTATTATGAAGTCGGTTTATAAATCGTATTAAATATGTGTATGATAGTATCGCTGTTTGTATTTATTGTTCTATGTTAGGAAAAACGTGTAACAAATAGAAAATAGGTACAGTTTAAATTGTAAAAAAAACGAGCGTGTAAATAGCAAATACAAAAAATGATTATAATATTTAGTGTAATATAGAGTTGGCAATAGCAATATTTGTTTAAATTATGAAAAAATAGCAAATATATTATCAACTTCAAAAGAGATAAAAAAAGCTTTATCTTTTCTTAAAAAAGTACGCTAACGTTCGATTTTCAAAACTTGTGTCATTTTATATTGGAGTCTTAAACACGTATTTTGGCCGTCAATAAACAATTATCCGGAATGTGTAACATTTAATTTTAATGCCAAGGGTAACTGAAACAATAGTGTTGATGAAATCACTAGTCGATAAGTAGCAGTTAGCAACTATTCGCTCCGCTTTCTGGCGTAAACGCCTACCTGTGTAACCGTAGAATTAAACTGTTCGAAAAATAAAATATCGATTTTAAAATTCGAACCCACTATAACATTTTTAATTTTTAATTGTGCAACAAGGAATCAATCGACTAAGGTCAAAGACCATTCTGACAGGTCATAAGTGATAAGACAAAAACAAATATAAACCTCTAGATATTTTCAAACAGAGATTATAAAAATGCAATTATTCGTTGTAGTTTTATTTAATTTCTTCTAAATCGCACATCTGTCTTGCATACAATTAACAAAACAAAATAAATCATACTAGTAGCCAATATTAGATAATTAACATTATATTTTATCCAATGATTGTCATGAATAATTATTTTATACCGGTATCTTTAAATTAATGCCTACAGTAACCTACACATTAATATTTAAATATCAAAGTATTTCGCTTCGCTTTGTTATGAACTTCATATACATTCAATAGAGCATGCATAGTAGGTTACTACGTACCTAGTTAATAACCTACCATGGACATGTATGTACTTGCAAATGGCTCCTATGCATTCTAATTAATACAAATTCCACAGATTACACCATCATGCCGGAAGCGCAGAACATGGTTCAAGGTGAGTTAAGTTTTGTATTGTATCGAGAAAACTAATATTCATATTGTTTCAATTTTAAAAGCCGACATTTTAAACTGTGTGAATAAATAATCCAAAACGTGTTTTCTTCATTTTAAATGTTAATGTATTTAGCTGAAATGTTGATACGTGTCGATCGTCTTTCAATAATTATTAAATCATCCTAATAAACATTTAATTATTATTAACTTACGCGACAAACTTTATAATGATCCTCAATTGGATAACCAAAGCAGACAATTAAGAATAGGAAATTTTTCAATTCGAAAACCCATTTCAGTTTAAAGTTGTTTTCAGCAATATGTCCTCAATACGACGATACTTCCCTCTCATGTCATGGAGCATAAATAACCATCACTATGTCTGGATGTACTAAATCCAGGTCGACCTAATTCTTAAGGATATGAGCGTGATCTAATTTATGATATAAAATCAAAGACGTTATACTATACAGTTAGTTATAGACCGAACACCAAGGCCAAAATTTGCGCCAAAGTTATAAGCAATTGGTAATAAGTCGCTGTCTTATTTAAAATGTCCGTAAGACAAGATGTCATAGCCTCCTCAGATATTAATATAAAAGTAATAGGTAAAACATTTACAGAAAATATGCTAATATTCGCATTATAAACATGCTAATCATGATATGGAAAGAATATAAAGTATTCTACATTGATGTTTTGCTATTTCACGGTAGATTAATCATCACGTAAGCGCAAAATTTTTGTATGACTATCTTCCCAATGTCCGCTCTATAATCTTAGAACTCTTTGTATAAAATAAACTATTTTCTCCATCAGATAACCCTAAAATTCTATCTGGAAGAGTGTTATCCAACTCTCCCAACGCCGTCCTTTCGAAGACCCTTCTGAACCGGTATTACGACCTACCGATTCCGGCCGACAAAATCCTAGCGACGTACGTCTGGGTAGACGGCAGCGGGGAACATGTGCGCTGCAAGGACAGGACCCTGAACTTCATACCTAAGTCACCTAAAGGTAACAATTTTATTTTGTGAATTTACATTTATAGTTTCCGAGTTTTAGTTTATTTTTAACAATTTCAAGCTGGCCATGAGCTGGCTGTAAGGGAGACGATAGATTTGGCCGCATCATGAAAAACCTTTTCTGAATATTATCTAGTATTGGGTTTGACTGTTGTAAATACAAAAGTTTAGAGTACTTAATTGCTAACGGTATCAATTAAGCAATTACTGTTAATTTCATATTCATCTTATTCCTCTTTAGAAATTTATGGCTTCCACAGTAAAGCTGTGATTTCGCACATATCGGTAAAAAAGTCGTATTGCAGCCTCAGTATAGACTAAAGAATTGCGGCCCGAAATTACCTAGTTAAAAAGAGTTTGGAATTATTAATTTAAAGGGAACGCAGGTTATTAGGTATTATCTCGACGATTAGCATGAACACCACTCAATGACAGTAATTTTATATATACACAAAATATTGACAGCTGTTTAACGCCATTTTGGATCGTTCCTGGGGCCTTATTCTCTATCCGCACGTTATTTTAACAGTGCGTAACAACCACGTAACACAACGCGTCATGTTTAGGACTATAGAAATTTGGCTTACAAAATACCATTCCACGCACATTTCTCGAAGATAACATGACACGGCCGCGTTACGCGTTTACACTATCATACAGAATAAGGGCCCAGGTGTAATAAGTTCTCAAAGTTGATACTAACAATATTTGTTCGATACCATTGACGTATATTCTATAGACACGAATGTCCATATAAACTATTTGTTCAAAATCTGAACTAAAATGGCAACCAAAACGTCCCTGTTATAACCTATTTATTTATTTGAACAGCAAATAATTTTACTTATTTGACTAATATTTTTTATTCACATCTAGGTTTACACTCAGACTCGAGTTTTTATATTATAAGCGCCACTCCGTACACAACCACAAGCTATCAATATTGACACCATACTAAGTCACTTTGAATGGATCGCAGTTCAATTCAGATGAACACAGTGAATGTTCGGAACGCCAAATCTAGTACGTAGTACATATATATCGATGTGTGTTACCTGATAAATACATAGTACTTTACGAAAGTAAGTCCTGCCTTTTGGGATATCGTCTGACCACATACCACGATACACTGTGATATCGATCGACCTAGAAACTATTGTTTGCTTCCAGTCTCCCCAAATGTGGGAGTGACTGATTAGACACTCCAAATATTAGGCAAATACCAGTTTAAGGGAAGGTTTTTGCACCTCGATCATCGATTTTCATAATAATTCTGTTTATTAAACAACTTACGTCAGTGCTCATTTTAAATTACAAGCATTTAAGACCAGCTTTTCTTGCGTTTTGACGCTTCGTTTACTAATTATATCATCCATTCCCTAATCGTAACGTCACTCAAGGGTAATGTTCTTATTATTAAAATTTTCAGAATCATAGTAGTTTACGTTAATAAACAATAAAATATATCAATCACGTCAAATAAAAGGAGAATATAAAAGAGGGTAGTCTGTATTAGTGAACATTCCATTCGTCCCATGTCCCATGAATAAGGTACAATCTTAACAACATAATTGGATGCACTTGCGTGTAATCAATTGTCATAAGGCTTTTCCAAGAGCTGTTTAATTGAAAAAGTGTTGCCATTGATGCCGTGCGTCAGTGCGGACATTTGCAATTTTACCGGCATTGATAGTACATTTCCTACTCAACGAAATTGGCAGAGCTTGTTAATAAATCATAAATATTCCTATTTCGATTCGTGCGAAGTCTGGAACGTATTCGTTTTGCCTCCATACTCCACATTATTGTTTTGTAATGGGGAATTTCTGTGCCGGATAACCGTGGTGTATAGAACTTATTGTTCGGTAAATAAGTCTTAAGAGTGTATTAATTTGTTTTATCTCTCTTTATGTAAAATTTAACATTATTTTTGTTAATCACATAACATTTATATTATGGCTTATTTTAAAAACCGTAAAATAAAAACTATTGCATTTTATTTAGGTGGGTAGTTGATTTATATTTCGGGGAGATGTTGGCATTATTAGTAAACACATAAACCGCTAAATGGATTTGAATGTTTGATATTTGGAACACAGATATATTATGGAGGTTAACACATCAGGTTATTTTGATCTTAAAAAGGTAGATATAGTAGAATTATATTTTCAAACATATCAAAGCATGCATGCAAATTCAAAGATATTTCTTATCAATCAATAACAAGCAGCCCATGTTATTACGTCTGCATTACTTATTTCAAAATGGCGTTTTATGAGCCGATTATTATTTCAGATATGGTCTGAATGTCGTATAAAACGGATGAAGGCTGGTGGAAGAGTATATTTCTATTCTATGCAATTTTTCCTAGTGAAATTATTATTGTAGCATCTGATTTTTCAAACGACTCTCAATTTGGGAGAACTTTTTTAAATATCCCTATTATTTATCTAATTACTTACCTACCATTTTTTAAAAAACTAATCTATTCCTGCGGAATCAAGATATCTACCACCTGTACAAGTTCTGGGAGCCTTCTGGACGGCAATGACAATTATAAACTATCCTAAAATACTCTGGAAAATACGATATCAAAATATAGGCACATTACGGGATTCTGCCGCAGCACGGAGATAATAAAAAACTGCAAGCCCTTATACACAGCTATAGGACGGCAACGTCCTCCAATTCCATTATTTATAGAACAGCGGCTAGAATTTATAGAGCTTCGTTACTAATTAAATGGGCACTCACCATAATGTTTACTGTTAATTTCTATCAATGGAAACTGGTTTATTGTGTTTATGGTGTTACTTTTTGAAATTAGCTTTTAGTAGCGTAGTAATCGTGTAGGAGTTGGGTAATGTGATTGTTTGATAATTATTAATTATATGTTGCCGAACTTGCTTAAGAAATATTGGTAGATTTACTGGTGGTAGGTGTCTTATATATGAGAGTTTGCCTGGCTAGGTACCGCCGCAATGTCTATTTCTGCTGCCAAGCAACAGTATGTTGTCACTGTTGTGTTCCGGTTTGAAGGACATTATAGCCAGTGTAATTACTGGACATATTAAGACTTAAAAACTCATATCTCAGGATGGCGAGTGCAGTAAAATACCAAATAATACTTTGTAATTCAAGGTGTTGGATGAGGTTTCTACTGTTTATTGACGGTCGTATCGCTTACCATCAGGCGAAAGGCAAGCTCGTCTCGTCATTAAAAGCAATAAAAAGGGATAATATGGGAGGAATTAATTTGACCTCGCATAAACATATGAAATTATAGCATCAATGTCACAATGGTGTTTTTATGGAAAGTGATAACATCCCGGCCGCCCCACAGCAGATAATTTTGTCTGTAGTGGGGCTGACTACCACAATCGTAGATCTCAAGATATTTGAAAAGCGGTTTTATGAAACACTAGTTTGTAATTAAAGAGTATTTCAATTGTATCAGTGGGTTTAAATTAAAACTGTGCCGTAGATTTAATTAATTAAATTACAAATTAGTGTGACAGTGTGGGTTCTTACCGAAGATTGGAAAATCTTGGGAAGATCTTTGGATCTAAAGATCGCTCGCAAATTCGCAAATTCGATCCAAAGATAAAATTTGCCGCCTAAAGGAAACTGACGTGACCTGACGTGATCTGACAAAAAAACGTAATTTCAACAAAACTAAAATAAGACGTACATCAAAAGTAAAAATATGTAAAAGATTAATTTTACGTATTTTGACTCCCCGCCTCAACCAAGCTACGTCATTGTTACTAACACACGTTTACAAATAGTTTGCAACAACCAGACATTTGAAAGTAATATTTCATAACGTATAGTTCTTTAGTTGAACCTAGGTTGCCAAGTTTCTAGAGCTATAATGAAATCTTAGGTAATTGAAATAAAACGACTCTTACAGTCACGAGAGCTGAAATTATAATCAATATTTTTTGCTCGCGGTTGCGCTCGCGTCATAAATTCCAGGATAAAAATCCTAGCGTGTACTTTTCCGGGATCAAAAGTAGCCTGTGTCTAGGGTCTTAAACTATCTTCATACCAAATCTCATAGAAATTGGTTTAGTGGTTCAGCCACGCGTGGGACCATTTCCACATTATTATGGAAAGACAGACAGATGGACAGACGTAGAAATAGTTACTTTTGCATTGATAAGTATGGATACCTACACGGATTCTATTGAAATATATAGTTATGTTACCTACTAAGTTTTGCTCACAGCTTCGCCCGCGTGAAGGAGTTTTTCGGGATAAAAGTCCCGCCAAATATTTTCCCGAGTTAAAAAGCCTATAACCTTCCCAGAGTTTTAAACTATCTTCATACCAAATTTCTTTTGATTCATTGCTTTGAATGACGAGACGAGCTTGCCGTTCGCCTGATGGTAAGCAATACGATCGTCCATAAACAGTAGAAACCCCATCCAACACCTTGAATTAAAAAGTATTGTTTGTTATTCCTCTGCGCTCGCCATCCTGAGACGTGAGATGTTAATGTTCTCATTATGTCCAGCCGGCCTAGCATGCGCACGACGACAAAATTTTGTCGACACTTTTTCTCGTGATTTTGTCGTTTATCTCTATATGTCTACCGACACTAACATGCGCGCTCATTTTCTCGACTTGTCACGAGAAAAGTAGAGAAAAATTAATGTTTTATTAATCTGTGGTATTTTTGTCTACAAACCCTAACATGAGCAAATAATTTTATCGTTTTTTGACACTTGTAAACGAGATGTTTGTCTTCTATGATATTGTACGAAGAGATAAACCGAGAAAATTATCAATTTAATTTATTCGTTCAAACGCGATGGTGGTATCTTACTATAGTAAAATAATATCGATATACGACAAACGAGAGGCGTGTAAAGTGGAAAGAAGACATATTATTAACTTTATTACTTTATTTATCACTTAATTGATTTATGATATCCCTTTGCTACAAAACGAATGGCATTGTATATTAAAGAAAAGTTTGCTCCCGATTTGGAGTCTCAAGCCAAAGGCATAGCCGTCCGTTTAAAGGTAATTGAATATATTTATTACATACTTAATTACATAAGTAGCTGAGTTTAATATCAATTGAAGTATTTTGATTTATATTTCATTTTGGAATCATTATTATTTTTTTTAGGTGAGACTCGTGAATTTTACGTGCAAGGTATGTTAGGGCTCTTAGATTGTACCCATATAAAAATATTACCTCATAATGAGCCACAAAGTGCACAATATCAAAAAATGAGGAAGGATGCCTGCGACACCAAGGTTCAACTGGTAATGTACTATTAATTAATTATTAGAGTTAATAGAAATAAAAAATGAATGTACTTTGATAAATATCTTCACAATTAATATATAGCGTGTTACCTTTCATAAAAATGAAATTAGTGTGCCAACTAATGAGGTAATAAGAGCTATTTAATCAGATTAATTGCAGTTTTAATTTTGTTTATTTTAATACTACAAATACAAATGAGTAACTAGTTTTACCATAATGTTTTGCAAAACTAGTACCTATATGTTACCAAAAAAATGTCACATTATGGATTCAAACAGCAAAACTCTTAATATGAATGCCAGGTATCGGAGAAGATACTATTACTATGCAACTTAACAATATGAACAAACAATATCTTGCTTTATTTCTTTATTAAAAACTTCATTTACACTGATTGTATACTGATGGACTTAACAATAATGGATATATGGTTATACACTGTTTCAAATAGTTGTTTCACTATATTATTTTACCACTGGTACAACTTCACATTATATTACTATTGTTAAGTAACTGTAGGTAATGCAGTATTTTATGTTACAGTGTTCCAATGGAGGAAACTATTATAAATGACCATCATATGTGAGAAGAACCTGTACAATTATCAGTACCTGCAAGTGTCTCACAAGCAGGATGACCTCAATTATAATAAATAGATATTTTCCTATGTAAATAATGTATATTTTATTATATTCACATTTTAAATATCAAGATAGTTTTCATTATTACAACAAAATCTTCTACACAAATTTAGGCAACAATAGAATATTTCATAATAACTTGTTATACAACAAATTTCCTACAATTACTGTAATGAAATACTATGAACACTTACAAGAAACAGAAATTGCACTCTCAAGTAATTGCTGCAGTTTACTTATATTATTAATTTCCTAAACCAACAGAACAAGAACACAACAGAGCAGAACCAAATTTCCTAACATACAGATGTTTTATCTAGTGTATAAAGATACCTAACGAAATATATATACATGATATTAAGTATTTAAAAAATGTAGTTTTTCTTAAAAAAAACTGGTTATAAAAATACATATTTTCATTAAA
Organism: Manduca sexta; assembly: GCF_014839805.1. Classification (NCBI taxonomy): domain Eukaryota; kingdom Metazoa; phylum Arthropoda; class Insecta; order Lepidoptera; family Sphingidae; genus Manduca; species Manduca sexta. The sequence goes on from NC_051118.1 coordinate 4,993,185, forward strand.
GTATTAAGTTCAAACCGAGCAACTAAAAAACTTTTTTGGGAGTAGTATTTGGTAAGCTCTTCAACATGGTGTTGACTGCTGGGCTGGGGACATTCCAATGAATGTAGAGGCACTTGATTTACGGAACTAAAACAAAAAGAAAATATATACTTCATATTTTAATAAACACTAATACTAAAAAACATCAATTACCATCGAATAAGAACAAATTTGAGCTTTGTGGCTGCAAAGTTCAACTTACAACATTGGTGTTTTGCTAATAAGGTTATTGTTTCACTATACTTACATCAATTGGGTATTTTGTGAGGCCCAAAGCCACAGCCATCTCCTTCCCGATTGGACTACTGATTCCATTAGGCATTATGGTACATCGTTCTCACGGCGGGGCGTAGTCACCCGAGGTAAAGTCCGGCTTGGGCACCATATACTCGTACAAATAATTGTCTTATTAGATTTTATTTGATTTGTGTCTTGTTACTTCGTACTCCAAAATAGGGCGGAGCTGTTATTTTGTGTTAGAATCCTTATTATATTTTAGAATATTATTATTAATTTTGAATTTGTTTACTTATTTACGTTTTTTATTTACATTATGCTCTTTGTTATGACATAAACTGTCACATAAAACGTCAAAAAAAAACTAATTGGATCATAGATCTATAAAAATTGAATGAACTAAAACCATTGTAGCTATATTAGAAAATAAAATGTTTAGAATATATATTTCAATGGGCAACATCGGTTTGTCTTCACGAGTAAACTTATGTCTTCAACGAGGAATTTGTCGATCGTGGTGCGCATGTTAGAGAAAACGAGATATTTATCGACATCGACAATTTGTCTACTCTCGTTCTCGAGATATCTCGTGATGCGCATGCTAGGCCCACAGTAGTTGCACTGGCTACCGGAACATAACAGCGACTACACACTGCTGCTTGGTGGCAGAAATAGACATTGCGATGGTACCTATCCAGGCGAATTCTCACATATGAGAGACCTATCACTTGTACCATAAAAAACCCTTCAGTAGATTTTGAGAAAATCGATCACATACACACCTTTGGAAACTGTTTTATAATATGTATAGATAACATTTTGCAGTTAACATACAAATTATATGATGCAATTCTAAACTTTATTGTATGAGACCGAGTAAAATAAAAATAACTTGAAGATTATTAATCTTTTTTTCATTCGGTCTGTTGCTTATTTAACTTAATTACTCATTAGTCATTCGTCCTGCATTATGATACCTCTAAGATCTTAGGCAGAGATTGCAAAGTTACCTACCCACACTTTTAGTGATTTAACCAGGTAGTTTTTTGAGGTTTGGTCAAATACCCTAAAATAAGTGTTGACCGCTTGACAATCGGCTTCTTACGAAGGCCGATTTTTGCGATAAATTTAACTCTTCTATTATTAATTTGGATAAATGATGGGGGTCTTAACCGACGTCAGGCCTTGGGTGAAAGCAAAAATAACAGACGCGAGGCTCGTGTGGAGCAAAAGTAGCTTCCTGAGTAACAGTTACGTAGGTAAGATGTTAAAGAAAGTCGTCTAAGGCCACATGTGAGGAACTTGTAATCGTGACATCCTGGGCGGTTGCCAGGATCGTCCCTCCATAAAGCCACACAAGGATTGCTACCGTTTATATCTACCCTAAACCACACCACAATCTAAACTCTTTCCCATTTCAGAACTGCCTGTATGGAACTTCGACGGCAGCTCGACTGGCCAAGCTGACAGGACCAACTCCGACGTGTTTCTCAAACCCCAGACCATTTATAAGGACCCGTTCCGGCGAGGCAACCACGTGCTGGTCATGTGCGATACTTACAAATCCAATATGGAGCCTACAGGTCAGAACTTAGAACGCTTTTTCAGTTGATATAAGTAAATGAGTTGAGAAATTCTCTCGTCTACGCCTTTTTATATAAGGCAAAGTGATCCTTCTGCACCTGATGGTAAGTGGAGTGGGGTGCAATAGAATGTCGACTAACGAGAGATATCTTATCAATTTCACATTGACTGATTCTCAACCATTTGATCTAGAATCCATATAAATATAGCTTTGCCTTTCTGGAAATTAGGATTTCTTAAATTTAAGCTTTAATAAGACTGGGCTAGTTTCTTGCAGCAACTTTTTGAGGCAAGTCTCGCATGGTAGTGCAGGAAAGAATTCCGTCGCCATTGTGATGCCGCAACTTTTTTACGTCCTATAAAAACGGTATTTGCAAGGCAAGAAACTTGCACCGTTTTGTGAGGCTTCATTGTTCTTATAACCCTATCTATGTATTTTCATCCGAAATTAGTTACTGACTAAGCATTATACATATAATAAATAACAGTGGTAAAATAACGATTTTTTTACAACACCGTCATTTGATACATTATTTTGACTCATAATAAAAACAAATTGTAGAAAGATAAAAACAGTAATCTGAAAATAATTCCGTCAGCATGCAGCCAGTAATAATAACTTGGTTTCGTAACTTATTATTTTAAATTAGCCTCGTTTGCGGCTGCATTTACTATGCATTATTGCCTATCTTGCTGTCTGTATCAATTCATCATCAACAAACATCTTTACAATAATCTCATTTAAAATCTTTTGGAAAATATATTTTTTAAAAAACATATAACCGAATTGTGGAAAAATCTGATTGTATTGACATATTTAACAACTCACTTTCTATCTTCAAAAAGAAAATATTGAACTCGCTTGTTGAAACCTAAATTTAGTTTTATATTCAGTTTTATATTTAGAATATACTGCACTTAAGGTGCAGCCAATTGTTTATTGTTATGTATTTAATATGTTCATGCTGTTACAGCCTGTAATTAAAACAGCACTGCAGTAATTACTTACGGAATTGTTAAAAAAAAAACTATGAAAGGTGTATGTTTTGTTGGCTGTACAAATAAATAAATAAATATTTTTACAGATACCAACCACCGAATAAAATGCCAAGAAGCTTACGACAAATGCAAAGATCAGGAACCATGGTTCGGGATAGAACAGGAATATATCCTGCTGGATTCAGACTTGCGCCCGTTCGGCTGGCCCCCGGGCGGATATCCCCCACCGCAAGGGCCTTACTACTGCGGCGTAGGGGCGAATAAGGTCTTCGCTAGGGACCTTGTGGAGGCACATTACAAGTAAGTTTCATAAAGCCTAATGCACATGCCTATAGAATATAGAGGTTTTCTATTCCCAGCGGTTGGATAGTATTTCATACGGGTTTAGTATTTTGATTATAAAACAAAATACATATCACGCCTTTATCCCCGAAAGGGTAGGCAGTGTAACTAGGGCACTTTTCGCCAAGTGTGGTCCTTCCCATGATGTGATAGGGGGCTAGCCTATCGGCATATACACACAAACTCCAGTCTCCCGGCTGATAAACCAACGTCGTATTGCCCGACCCGGGATTCGAACCCATGACCTCAGAGTGGTATAATGCGCAATACAACTATGCCACCGAGGTAGTTCTTTCAAGTCCTGTTTGAATTATCACAGTATTTTTATTCCATAGTTATCTAATACAGCATAAGTATATTATACATGCGCATTCAAGCATAATAATAAAAAAAAAAACAATCACGTGATTTGTTCCAAATAGTAACAGGATTAAAATAACCGTCTATGTGTAAATGTCAAATTTACATTTTGTTTATTTATATATCGTGTGGAAAATTATACTTATTTTAAAATAGGAAACACGTAACGCCTGACATGATCGTCCGACTATATCGTACACACGGTCACCCAATCCGATCCGATCAATCAAATAGGTCATTTGTTAGCATGTCAACAGAACTTTAAATATTATTTTATTTTATTAATATTCGTGTCTAGTTTGGCTAGGAATTTTAATTAGTCATCGAGTCCACAATTGGTGAACAATTTATGGATAATGTTTTTTGTTTTGTTTTTTGTTTTTAGTGGTTTTTAAAGGCGGTAAAATTATTTGTTAAAAACTTTTTATTTTTTGCTTATTTGTAATAAATAGACTGCCTCGCTAGCACAGTTTTATTGCGCATTGCACACGCGGTACTACAGCTGTCATGGTGTCACGCCTCTGTTTACTCCTGAAAGCGTGCAAGGCGTAATGCTATGTATGTATGTAAAATATAAACCCAACACTACCGAATATGTCACAGGAAAGCAAATATTACCAATTTCGTTTATTTGAAAGACATATTTAACCCAGTTATATTGATTTAAAAACTAAATTACTGAATCAATTTTGATAATAATTCTATGGAACTAATCTAAAGTAACATTTTTCAAAATCGAAATAAAACACGTTGAATTAAGAATCTCCTCTGTTTTAAAGTCGGTTATAAACACAAGGTTAAAGCTCATTGTAAACACAAAAGCAGTCTACTATTAATGGCATCATAAAATGTTTGGTTTCCAAACACGCCTGTGCGTTCATTAAGAAATTACCTCTGTTAACAATTATTACTGTTAATTGTTATTTGCATTGTTCGTTTACGCATTGCATTTGGTTAATTACACGAGTTAACGAATGATGTTTACTCATTAACTTTATCTATTTAACTTTGATTATGTTTGTTAATTTATATTGTAGTTATATTGTTGTTTACCTAAACATGCGTATTATTTAGATCCAACCCGGAATTTATAAGTCAGGACTGAAATCTAAATAAATATATCGAAAACAGAATGTCAATAATCATTTTATGGCTAAGTATTGAAACAACAATGATTTCTTGGGCATTATCCAAACTTTTATGGCGGGTGATTACTTACTAAAAGATTTTCGCGAATAAAAGTTTCAGTGTGTACTTCTCTGGGATATAAAAACACACATCAAGCATTTAGCTCCGAAGGGTATGCAGAGGCGCAACCATAACACCCACTTTTCGCCAAGTGTGTTCCGTCCCATGATGTTGATAGAGGGCGAGCCGATCGCCATATCGGACACAATTTCCAGACTCCGCTCTGATTGATACTAAGCAGAAAAACTCAAATATCACTGCCCGACCCGAGATTCAAACCCTCTCAGAGCGCTGGCGTGCCGCGCGTGCAGTGCAACTACGCCACCAAGGCAGTCAATATCGTCCATATTTACTCATTACCTGTCTATTATAAGCGGCGATAGCCTAGTTGGTTGTGGAACGGACTGCCGAGACAAATGTCCGCAGATTCAAACCCAGAGGGCACACTGACTTTTCTAAAAAAATATGTGTGTATTCTTTGTGAATTATCGCTTGCTATAACCGTGAAGGAAAATATCGTGAGGAAACCTTTTTTTTTTTTTTTTTTTTTTCGCGGAGAAAGTCCCTTATTACTACCGTCCAGTCTTCGCGGGGGGCGACTGAGCGGTTATGTTGGGGTAGCCGTTGCCTTACGACCCGACAATTGAAGCAGCCCGGGACCCTCGGGCGGCGGTCGGGCCGAGTCCCTAACCAATGACCCTAACCTAAGTCCCTACGCAACGGCCTACCAACTAAAACTCCGCGTTGACCCTCTTCGGCGCATAAGGGACGACTGCGGGCTTCCCCGAGACAGCAGGTCCGAGTCTTCGTCCGCGGCCGCCCCTGCGCGGTGCCGCCTTGCGGCCCGTCTCCTAAATGTGGGGGGCTCCTAAGCCCCCTCGCACCGAAGGACGCTCTCAGCGTCAACGGCAGCATGAGGTCAACGCCACACTGCCGTCCATCCCGGGGGTCAATCGTGAGGAAACCTGCATTCCTGATAAATTCATTATAGGAATTTTCGAGAGTGTGTGAAGTCTACTAATTCGCACCTGGCCAGCGTGGTGGACTTAAGGCCTAATCCCTCTAAGTAGTAGAGGAGGTTCATGCCCAGCAGTGGGACAGTATAATACAGGGCTGATATTATTATTATTATACCTGTCTATCTGCCAAATTACCCCAAAATTCACTCGGTGATTTCTGCGTTTATTTCTGACAACGATCCAAATATTTTTACACCGTTTTCCAATTACTATACATAAGATTAAATTTGCTTTTACAGATGTTGTTTGTACGCCGGGGTGCCTATATCGGGAACCAACGCAGAGGCAATGCCTTCGCAATGGGAGTTCCAAGTCGGGCCCTCGGTTGGGGTTGCGGCAGGAGATGACCTCTGGATGGCGCGGTTCATCCTCCACCGCCTCGCTGAGGAGTTTGGAGTCATCGTGTCCTTTGACCCTAAGCCTGTCAGCGACTGGAACGGATCTGGTGCTCACCATAACTTCTCTACTAAGAAGATGAGGGAACCTAATGGTATTATGTAAGTGGATAGTTATTTTGAAAATAAATATTTTATAGTTTACTGCTGTGAAACAAATTATAGTATTGGTAGAGAAAAGCATAGCATTTGCACAAATATAACTAGCAACGCACTTAAAGTATAAAGCTAAATAAAGTAGGTGCTTAATTCTTGGATTAATAAGGAGTTGTAGTAAATACTCTGACTGTAAATAAATTATATTTTATCATAGATATAATAATTTTCAGCCAAGTACAATCACTTCCTTAGAGCATAAGTTGCAAAATGAAGATATTGTTTTATGTATTGTATTTTCTCAGTGAAATAGAGCGCGCTATAGAGAAGCTGTCGCGTGTGCACATGAGGCACATCAAAGTGTACGACCCGCGCGGCGGCAAGGACAATGAGCGGCGACTCACTGGACTGCACGAGACTGCCAGCATCAATGACTTCACAGCAGGTCTGTTATCTATATGAATACTGAAAAATACTTTCTTTAAAAAAAATGTGGTTCAGATCTGTCAATTATACTGAACACTATACAGAAGTGAAAGACTGTAAATAATTTTGTTTACATCTTAATATTTGTACATTGCTAGGTCCAATTAATGCAGTCGAAACGAATTTTACGAACGTGTAAAATAGCGTTTAGCATGTTGTTTTCTATTTGATTTAATTTTGGTACATTTCAGGTGTAGCGAGTCGCGGCAGCAGTATTCGAATACCGCGAATAGTATCCGAAAATAAGTGCGGATATCTGGAAGACCGCCGGCCGGCATCGAACTGCGATCCCTACGCCGTCACTGATGCACTTATGCGCACGTGTATACTCGACGAATAAATTCCAAATCACAGCCATGGAAAACTAGAGATAATCATAAAAATAGTTTATTTTTTTAAATTGGTAATTGTGCTGTCATCTATGGTATTATATACCAAACATAACATCTAATAAATAAAATAACAGCTCACATTTCGCGCAATGTGACTTCGAATCAGTTGATTTGCTTTTTTATGTCCTTACTTGAATATTTTACCGTTGTACCTACAGTGCATAACAGATGGCGCAATTCGTTTCGGATCAGGGGCGTAGCTTACTATAAAGAGGCCCTATATACAAATTCCCCCAACAAATTCAGGAGAGTGCGAAATCTGGGCGCCCGTTTTAATGTAGATATGGACCAAGAAGGCTCGGAACCCCGTACAATGGGACGACTGATATAGCGATAGTTGCGCCCACAGTATCGCATAATACCCGACAACGCATACACTCACCTAATGAAAATATCCGACATAATATTTGCATCATTGTATTTGTATACATCATATAAATGTGAAACGAAATCTATCGAAAACTGTTAGATATATATACTTCTCTAGTTCTCATGGCGTGTACTAGTTAGTATCATTGTTACTGTTAAGCAAATTTAGATTTATTGCAAAATAAGATAAATTAGGGTCGCTAATTATTTGAAATTTAAGTACCCTAAGTAATTTTTAATAGGTAATTTTATTCAAGATATGTTTAGCTCTCGTAATAAATACTTATAACATTAAGGCGATACCTCAAGGTCCATTTTCATACATTTTGTTTCGGCTTTAATCTGGGTAACTAAACAAGTATTGGCAAGTAAAGAATTTAAATTCACGTCTAGTTAGTGATTAGTTCTCGCAGTTGAAGAAAAATGTAAAATAATTAATAATCATGGATATTTCGGCCTTTAAAATTTAATATGACGAAATTTTAAAGGCAGAAATATCCATGATTATTAATTATTTTTACGTTTTTCTTTCAACTGCGAGAACTAATCACTAACTAGACGTGAATTTAAATTCTTTACTTGCCAATACTTGTTTAGTTACCCAGATTAAAGCCGAAACAAAATGTATGAAAATGGACCTTGAGCTACCACCTTAACTAAAACGTACATTGTCGTATATCATTTTAAATTTATCATGGTTGAAAAATATAGAAATTTAAATAAGTCGTAGTTTACTAATTAGACTTTACAACTACGATTATATACTTACATTACTATAGTAAATAAATTCTTTTACTTTTGTCAGAAACGGCAACTATTATAAAATTAGTTTTATAGTAAAATATACAAGATGTAGTTTTATACAAATAAAAATACAGTATATAAAAAAGTATTTATTTATTTATAAATTCCCTTATAATTAAACTATGGTTTGAGCGTCCAATTTGTCACAATACTGTAAAACAGTAAAATTGTTCATATTGCATTCTTTTGAGAATGATCAGTATATTTTTTGTTTGAATACTATTGTAAATGAAGAGCAACAGCAGCGGCCCTAAACACACGAGGCCCCGGGCTAAAGCAAAGAAACGAAGCAAGGCCCCGGGCGGAGCAAAAAACAGTTCGCGGATTTTAGCACTTTTATCGGTAAGATCGATTGATCGAGGCTCCTGGTCTGGCCCGCGAGGTCCCGGGCCTTGCCTGGTTCGCCTTCCCCTAAGGCCACCTCTGAAGAGCAACACTTCACAATGTTTATGTGATTAATAATAATATCAGCCCTGTATTATATACTTGCCCACTGCTGAGCACGGGCCTCCTCTACTACTGAGAGGGATTAGGCCTTAGTCCACCACGCTGGCCTAGTGCGGATTGGTAGACTTCACACACCTTCGAAATTCCTATAGAGAACTTCTCAGATGTGCAGGTTTCCTCACGATGTTTTCCTTCACCGTTAAAGCGAACGATTAATTCACAAAGAATACACACATGATTTTTAGAAAAGTCAGAGGTGTGTGCCCTTAGGATTTGAACCTGCGGACATTCGTCTCATGTGATTAATAATAAAGTATTTTTAGTTATCATATTTATTTTTTTTAATCTTCATTTTACACTTTGTACAAATGGTACATTTGTAATTTGTATACAGGCGGACTTAATGCCATGGGCATTCTCTCCCAATTTCTCCATACTAGAACTATAAACCTTTGACGAATATAATGAAAGTATACAGATGGCAAGAGTAAATGCATTTGCTTGAGAGCTATTTTTAAATAACTTAATTGCATTGATCTCTACATACAGATATAAGTCGCATCACACTTTACTCATTTCATAGAATTGTCAGTACATTTCGATTACTACGTTAAGTTTTATACATTAGGGGTGAGTGTATACTACCTTATAAGACACAATTCCACACTACGGATCAATACTGAGCAGATAAACCCAATCCATTATTCTACCCTGAAATTGAACCCACGTAAGTCGTTCCGAACTACAATAATCCACCGAGACAATCACCTTGAAATATCGTATACTCTTCATTCACAATAAATATCCATACAAAAATTTAAAACCAGTATTGTCCATTTCACACTGTTTAACCTAAACACTTGTTTATATTAACTATGCATTATTTGCTTTTACTATCTTTATCATCAGGGATATCTTCGAGCAATTTGTTTAGATCAATCCCGTCGAACTTTGGGTTCTGCGCGTTAGACGCGTGCGCAAGGAACAGTTCCTTTAGAAACTGCAGCTCTTTAGTTAAAGTCTTCACTTTCTCTTCCAGCATTTGGTTTTCGGCTTTCAGTTTGCTGACCCGTGTGAATGTCTCTTGTGTCCGCTGTTTTGACTTGAATCTGCTTTTTTTCACTGCCTGTGAACAAATGCGATAATTATAATTTGTAATGAAGTATTATTGTTGATCTTGTTTTGTTTTTTTAATACACGCGCGCTTTTTACTTTGAAGTGATAGGCAGAGGCGCAACTAATACATCAATATTTTAGCGCTGTGTATTCTACAACTAAACACCAGTTTCGCTAGGAATCATTGTGCAGTTAAACACTATATTATCACTTTGCTAATTGTTTTAGACTTAGTATACACTAAGATTAAGATACAATTGATAACACTAACATTATGTATGAGAATGCCATATCCTAGCAACAGGTACTGGTGGTAAGTCTCTCATACAGAAACTCGCTTGGGTAGGTACCAACGCTAAGTCTATTTCTGCCGCCAAGCAGCATTGTGTAGTTACTGTTGTATTCCGGTTTGAAGGACATTGTAGCCAGTGTAACTTCTGGACATAATGAGACTTAACATCTCATGTCTCAAGACGGCGAGCGCAGAGCAATTCCAAAAAATGCTTTATAATTCAAGGTGCTGGATGGTGTTTCTACTGTTTATGGGCGCTCGTATCGCTTACCATCAGGCGAACGGCAAGCTCGTCCCGATATACAAAGCAATAAAGTAAAATAGATACATATATCATTCCCATAAATTTATCTGTTTTCCATAATTATTAACAATTGTAGAAAGGCATGTTGGAAGCCCAAGACATATTCTGGGCGAACTGTATCATGCGGGGCAAGTTGCAAGACTAGTGGGGGGTGCAATTCTTGTTTCGGTACCTCATTATTTCTGTCCCTTTTCCGCCTGTAGTCGTCGTCCTCGTCGTCCGCGTCGCTGACACCACGTCTCCCGCGTTTCACAGGAGGCATGTCGTAGAAGCTCTCTTCTAATATCATCAAAATGTTTTAATAGCCAGACATGCACAAGCAAGTCACAATGTTGAATCCCTCGGGGCTTCTGTAAAAAAAGTAATGTATTATTAATTTTTAGCCTTTTGATCTAATTGGTGACTGTCAAATAATCTTAGGGTTTAACAAAATTATTTGAAACAAATAAATATAAGTATTTAAAACAATATGGGGTGACAAATGGTCCCCCATGCATATAGTGTGGGGACCAAGCACACAAGAATTGTCTCTTCTAATTCATTTTGCCTTATAAATTAGGTATAAAATATACTTTTGTATTCTCTGTTTTCACATTAGCTGTATATGAAATAAATAATTAAATTCTATAAGTGAGAGAATTTTTATATTAATTATATTTAGTTTATCCATTACAAACAAGCATACATTAGAACAGAATAAAAAAGCTTTCATATCTCGTGGAGTAGTCACATGCCCCATGTAGATAAGGGTACAAATATTTTATATTTGAATTTATACATTGATTTAGTTGTGTAAGCATATACAGCGTTATTTTGACATTGCATTACTAAATGAAACATACTTGTCTTCACCTTTGCAGGTCTATTGTGCTAAAAATCATCGATTACTAACAAATATTTTCATGAAAAATCCTGGTTTTAGTTTTCTGGTTTTTTAATCATTTTGTAGTTTAATGCGAATATGGCGTGTGCGTTGGTGTATGTCTGACTGTAAGTATGATGTTGCCGCTGCAGCAAATTCTCAAGGGGGTGTAAAATTAAAATTACAAATGTTCGAAACTTACACTTTTTATTTTACATCTACCTATGGCTCAAGTAACTTATTGTAAAGTGTTATTTCCAAGTGGATAAGTATGTGTTTTCATTTAGTAACACAATGTCAAAATGACCCTGTATAAGGCCCAGGTTTAGTGATAAATAAATATAAATAAGTGTTTTCTAAAAATCAACTACAATCATCTCAACAGTCAACAGCTTTGTTGACTCATGAATTATGATTATATTTAGTAAAAACATTTTGTTTTTATAAACATTCTATGACATTTCTCAACATATAAGATAATTTATCTTTTTCCTCAAACAACATGGATTGTATGTTTTTTCCCAACAATACTTCTAAAACCAGTTTTACGAGGAAACTTATAACATCAGAGGAGCTTTCAGTGTAGTGATTAGTTAAATAAATAACTCCAACACAAAAAACATCTAAAAAGTAAAAAAATAAAATCTGTTCCTTCGTTCTTTACTTATTATAAGTACGAAGTAATTTTATTAACCTAATATTGTTGTCAGGGGACCAATAAAGTATATACAACTCCTTAGTCCAGGGTTCAGTATACAAATACATGTCTTAACGTTATGAAACCCATCTTTTTCCATCAAGCATTAAGCACAAAATAACTATATTGAAGTAATTTAGAGTTATAGGATGATAATTTTTGCCCTGATGCTAACTTTCAATGTGTTTTTAAAGGTTCCTGTATGTGTGATACTATTAATTAATTGCTACTGGCTACTTCAAACTTAAAGCTTTTAGTTTAAAAAGAATTTCATGTAAATAGATTTATTAAAAAAAGAACTGAAAGAAACAGGTATGCATTTTCTTTCATAATAATTTCTAATATTCAATATAAGTTATGAAATACCCAAAACTCTGTATTACACAAGATTATAAATGAATAAGATATGACAATGTCAACAGTACAATGAACCCCGAACTTTCTTTTTGAATCACCATACACCATTCACAAATTAAAACATACATTCCTAAATTAAAATAAACAAAGGAAACTAACACTGAAAGAAAATTATCTAAGTGGAAAAATATTAATTTACTTACCGCGAAAGCGAGTTATAAAACGAAACCACTGATTATATTACTTTTAATGTATTTCTCACTAAAATTCAGAAGTTAGAATAAGAAATAAATAATACTAAAGCACACTGGGTTTTGGCTGAGGTATAAGGTTTAATCTTAACAAGATGACTGTTGGAGATAAAATGAGCGGGAAGTCAACCGTAAACCTACAATCCACAAGTAATACGCAATGTAAATGTACTGTTGTGATATTTTACACATAACAACCAATTATGACGCAATGATTATTTCCAACACCGTCATATTTCTGATGCAACATTTATTGACTGACTTACCGAAATTTAAAATAACTTTCTCAATGTAACATAGACATTTGTGATTTATTTCATTTAATTAATTCACAGTTTACAAAAATAATAACAAAAATGTTCAGGAAATAATAACTCGATTGTCAAAACAAATTTGACATTGACATCGCATTGACGTCATCAGTGTGCCTACGTAGATACCGTTGGCTGCGATCAAAATTTAACTAAATTTATTTTCTTATTTATAAGCACTTATTCGGTAAACAAAAACAAAGGAATGGTTACCTTCAGTATACGTGTGTGGCAATGATTCGATGCATACTAAAGGAACATAGAAGGTACTAAACGGATTTGGATAAGGTTTGATGCTCGGAAAAAGTTCATTTACATGGGCGAAATTATACTTGTAATACGTAGTAACTAGTTAAATCAAATGAATTATGAATATACTCATCGATAGGTACCGGTTTTATTCCAGCATAAATGTTTCCCTCTTGTATTTATCTATATCAAAATATCGTTTTAATAGATTTGGATCAAATTGTCACAAAGATTGTCCAGTTTCTAAATTACTTTGAGGGAAGTTACTAAACGGATTTGAATCAAGTTGTTATAAAGATATACCATGCTCTAAATTATTTTGATGAAGGCTAGCTAAATATTATTATCTTGAAAAAGTACACAGTGAATTTTTTATTCCAGCAAAAGTTTCACGTGGACGGAGTCATGACAGCTATCTAGTATTTAAATAAAACTGAAGTATGCTTTCAATGATATCGTATCTAATCTCTTATCACGTGTGTAGGTCAGAATGCCAAAACTCCGCTATAGCCATCTTCGGCGCATTAGAAACGGCTGCGAGCTTCCTCTAAAGACCGACGTTTAGTTTTCACCCCAGCGCGTTACTGCCAAATGCAGCCGTCTCCCGTTGTTAATAGGTGGGACTCAGAAGCTTCCGCAAACCGAAGGAAGCCTTCTACGTCAACGGCAACCTGAAGCCCACCAGCTAAGCCACCGTCCTTAGAGAAAGTAATATACTACGTAAGACCGACATATATCATAACGTGTAGTTCATAATCCAGCATTCAATGTTCTTGGTGGTGTTGCTACTGTGAAGGAAAAAAGTTTTGACGCTTATTAGGCAAAAGATATACTCAAGTCATACCTCGCCATCCACTGTATATTTTTTTTTATACACAGATGCTGATACGAGTATCCACTACTTAGAAAATGAATTACGAGCCCTATAAGATAACTCGTCTGAAGTATGCGACACATTTGCTATGTAATATATACCAAACTTTATAGAGACTCGTTACTAACTTCATAGCGTCTGTATATAGGATTGGGAGCAAAATAAAACAGTATTATCATCAGACCACAATATAATTCTTTTATCACGATAAACTTCTAACAATGTACGTAAATCTTATTTACACAATAAATGAATGCATCGAATGCTAAAAACTTTCTAATACTGTCACACTAGTCTTACATCATTCACCTAAATTCAGAAACGATACAAGTTAAAAATTTATTAAAACAGTACACACTCTATTATACGAGGTAAATCTTAACTATTGTAAAATGTGTTAAAACCAACGAACATGTAACGTAATTTATAGGGTTTTATAAAAACTGAAAGCTATTTAAAATAGAATTAACTCATTACGGATCCAATTTCAATCGTCAGATAAAAAAAATACAGTTGATTTGAGAACCTCCTCCTTTTTTTTAAGTTGGTTAAAAATATTTATTCGGTAAATTATACCACGAACGAATTAAATTTGTTGAAGTAAAATATTTTATTGTTTTTACCTTTATATCTAGTAAGGTAAGGATTATTGTTTAACTTTTATCTGATGATTGAAAATTCAAACCCTAATCAGTCATTCCTGCAAATACCCACTAATGTCGCATCCACACAATCGTCCAACTTTCCATAGCTCGAAGTTCCTCTATGTTCATATACATGGTGTGTTTAACCACCTTTAATATTTTAGTGCCGTGAAAATTAAAAATTATAAAATATTTACTTGTAATATTTTTCCATAGTAAATCATTTTTAGGCTCTTTTGATTATCTTATTTTATTGGAATATATTTGAGGATTTAATATTAGTAGGTTGAGCAATTATGTGGCTGTGCGTTTAGACCGATTATTGTTTCTGACTTACACACACACACAATTAAAAATACAACACACTCTGATATAAGTTTTAGATAAAAATAACTATAAAGATCAAACTTCATTACCACACAGCATTGACAAAACATTTTCCACAATTTATAAAATAAATGCAAAAGTGAAAACCATTTTGAAAATATATTGTTTTTAAATACATTTTTCTACCATATCACAGAATTTCTAATCAAAGTGAGAAACGAACGACAGTCTTTTAGAACAAGAAAAATATGAATAACAATTTTATAGAATGAATAAATTATATGCTTTTAGAAACATAGGCCTGTTCAACAACCCAAAGCAATTATTACTATAAATAGACAATTTTAATACAATTTCAGTACAATATGAAGATAAATGCATATATGTAGTCAGTCGAAACGATTATTGATAGAATGTAAATTAGATTTTAAAAAACATAGAAAAGAAAAAATTTAGTCAGAATAATTAACTTCCTTTGCTTATTTAGAAGCCTTAAAAAAGTAATAGGAGTATCTTTATAAAATGTATGAACACTTTCCAAAGCTGAAACTTTAACTATAGTTAAGAGAACTATACTAACAACTGTTTCTATTCTAATAATAACTGAGATTAAACTTGACTGCTATTTACATTTAATGAATACATTGTTGCGTACGTGTTACGGTTAAACATTATGCATAATGACATAAAATAGATTATTTCGTTTATTATATTGTCTTTATATTCGTATTAATGTACTTTATAAACGACGCCATTAATTCCAGTTTAGCTGTTCTTTTTTCGAAGTCGAAAAATATAAAATTATTTTTAAAATATAGCTAACTGTTATACTTATAAAATGTATCAACCTGTATAATCAAATTTACTTAGCACTTTAACATGATTAAAAAATCTAAGATATATAGAATATTAGTTGTTATAATATATTGAAGAATACGATTATATTTATCGGCTCCGAAAAACCTTTTTTTAGACCACAATTCCTTGAATTAACATTAAATCCTTTTTCACCAATTCCTTCAAAATAACGCTGTTATCGACCGTTATAACGTTATTTATAACAGTTATGTTATATTTGGCACAACATAAACAATATCACCTAAAATTGATCCTTTTGTGCTTCCGAATCACAATGACACATTATATCTTAAATATTTATAACTATCATATAAATAATTTTAAATACACATGAAAATATTTAGCGTTATAAATAATAATGACAAATCCGTAACAGGAACATTTATTTTATATATTTTTTCGTTGGTTTCTACTGATAATTATATTTCAATAATTTTGATCAGTAATACTGACTGATCAATTAACTTGGATTTCTGTGATATAATTCATATAAATATTCGAAATAATGTACAAATTATTACAACCTTTAACTTGATTCCTTCCTAGTCGAGTTTCGGCCACGGCGGCCAATATCAACGGAGGCCAAGTACGCAGGAGATATTATAGTGCACAAGTGTGTGCGCAATACACAGGTGCACTCTCTGTTCCTTCACTCTCATAGTCCGATGAGACGGCAATCCGACATGAGCGGAGAGAGATCAGGCGCAGGACCAACGGGTTTAAGTGCCTTAAAGTTACATAGTTCATCAGTATATATGTATACATATAAATTTTCGGAATTTTAATATTGTAGTCAATGTTTTTAATTCAATTACTTTGACACAAAATTAACATTTCATTAAACATTATCAGTAGAAATCATCGGAAGTTATTAATATAATTATTTCGATTCGAAAATAATTTTGATCGTTCTAATTCTAAGCTCGCGAATTGTACATAGTTTTTGAGACGAAAATACCTTATCTATAATTTTACAATTTTAAAACTCGCGTCGAACGTCGACAAACAATGTTCTTCAACTGATGTTAAACTAAACAATACAGTTCACATAACATAGTTCTGGCAATATAAAAAATTGATAATTTGTAAACGAAATCAACATTTTTGTTTTTTGGCAAACACGACGTAATTATTCGTCATATTTTACATCGAGACGGTTTAACTCGTCACGATACAAATCAATCTTTAGTTAGACGTGATTTTACGCCGATATACAATCATATTCCCAAACCACTGGAATAATGATTGTTATTTCCATAAATAAATAACAATTAGGCCACAAACATCCCGATAAGCACAAGTATAACCATATTAACTACTTTATAGTTATTTGGGTACATTAATTTACCTTTATAATAAAAATCGTATTTACTAATGAACAGAGATTACCATGAGTTTTAAACGTCATTTGAGAAATGTATGAATTCAGCGCCTCTAGTGGATAACTGAGGAACTAATTTTATCCAAATTCCTTATTGAAATAATAAAACGAAAAATGCATTTGATTATACTGAAAGTCCGGTCAAATTATAGCAGAGTGATTAGTTGACACTAGCATAAATCAGTTATTTTTAAACACGCAACGAACGAATAGATTCGTTATTTTAAAACGTAAAAAACTCACAGCATTATTATCTCCAAATTTTCTACCAATCGATCTCTCTAACGAATCTCACCTCATTATTATCATCGATAACGTTTAGTTAAAAATCATAGTGGCACGAGTATTCGTTATACAGAAATGCTATTTTAAAACACGTTTTTGTTAAAAGTAGCAAGTAGGGTGTATTACCCTCGGCGATTTACATAAGGCGTGAAGTTGTTGCTATCTAGAAGGTCATATATATCTGATGTTATAATCATGGGCGCGCTCAATGTTAGCTTTAGAGAGGTGCATCTACACCTACGCTCTATACTACAAATTTTTTTTTTTCAAATTCAAATCGTGCGGATTTTTGAAAATGCTTTATCATAAAAAAACCTCTGTGGGCGATAATTCCCATTGTTGCAGATTTATTCAGTGAATTATATTTTTTGTGACTTATTTCTGGACAGGGGGGTGCGCGTGCACCCACTTGCACCTAACCGGCGGCTATGATTATAATGTAGGCCTGGATATACTATACCAATGCTGGGAACGGCCTACTGAGAGGGTCACGTCCAATAGGGGACCGGCCTATGCTTGATTTAGTACATTATTCTATATGCAATTGTTAATAATATGAAAAAGAAGCACTCCTGCGAAAACTGCATAAAAATTGGTTAAAAAATGAGCGAGTAATTCATATTTAAAATATTGTAATGTGCAGAAGTGGGCGCGATGTGGGGATACCGCTTCGACTTTTTCTTTCGCACGTGTCGTAGTTCCCGATGACGTCACATGTGGGTATTTCGTGTCTTTTCTGTTTCTTGTTAATTACCCCTTCCGCCGAAATTCAATGACTTATAACTTGTTGATTTCTTACCGGATTTTAATAATTCCTTCTGTGTTATAATTTATATTATGTAAATATTTGATAATAGTAAAGAACAAAAATGAGTCCGGTACCCTATTATCGAGATATATTTTTGTTATATACTTTGCACCATAACAATAAATTGACGAATGCTTCATAATCCACAACGTACTATTATTAATATCTCGTGCCACCTAGTTTAACCACCATGTTTTTATCTAGCATTGAGCTTACACCAGTGATCTAGCACTGATATCTGAGCAAAATTTTGGTTCTCCCTTTATACTTTCTACAGTGGGTTAGTTGGCGTTGTATATATTGGAAGCATTTTTCTTCGTCAGAATATCACGTTTGGAGATGTTAATATCTTAACATTTACATCGATATTATTATTTTGAATAGACACCGCATTGTAATGCCATTTTTAAAGATAAAAAATTCCTCACATTTCTCCTTGTGCCAATATTTATGGTCACCCCATTATTTTCTTAAACACTTTTACTTTAAGTGATGAACTTCCGTAATTTTCGATCTCTAGAGGTAGTCGGTCGACGGCAATCAGAAATTTTCGAAAACCACACTCCCTTCAAATTTTACATTTCATAATGGGTGTTTGAAATTTATTGGTCCTTCGAACCGGACCTTCAATATCCTACTCCTTCACAATGCGGCATCTATTACTCAATGGTTATAGCTTATCGTTTTAAATCCCATATTACTCCTTTAGCCTCTGATCAGGCGGATGACTTCTCTTCCTCTCGCTTAAAAAGACGGTTAAAAAGTTGCGGAGGCAGAAATGAAAAGAGGGTAGTTCTATCAAATTGTGTACTTTCAAATCGTATTCATCTCTCGTTCGACATTCTATTGTGCCCACTCCATTTACCATCAACTGCTGTGGGTTTATATTGACTTGCCCGTACAAAAAAACATAGACGATTATTATTTTGATTATTGAGATCATTGTTTTCAATCGAATTTATTATGAAATACCATCTTTAAGGCCAGGTTTGTTTCAAATAAAATATTGTTATAACAAGGATATTGTCAGTCAACTGTTATATGTTGTTTAATTTATTACATCCTATTTAGCAAAATATGAATGCTAAAGAATAATATGTCTTTATATAAATGGTAATGCCTCGTTTAACGCGGTTGTTATTAGTGTGAATGAATGAATGTATATATCGCGAAAAAAAAGACTTTTGGGTAACGATTCTGTATATTAATATTATGAAAGGGCATGACTGTTATGTAAGTTAGGGATAAATTACAACTAAGTAACTTAGTACTTGAAATATAGATAGGGAAAGTTAAATATTCACTTCTCAGATAAGGCAGAATAACTAAGAGATGGAAAGTAATAAATAATAATATATCGCGTACATCCCTCATAATGAAACCGTCAAAATCGCGTATATCGAAACCGCGTTAATCGAGGCCTTGTAAGTGATTCACTTTGGCGGTTGCATCCGCGTCTTTCGACAATAACAGCCAGTAATTGATGTCGCAAGTGTTGCACTCCACCATGCTCAGAGGTTCTGTGTCGCGTTAGCTTTCAGTACGCCTTTACATTGGCGTATTATAGAAACAGCAAAGATCGACAAACAAAAAACCGCGTGTACCAAATTCCGCGTATAACGAAACCGCGTTAACTGTAACCTTACTGTACTGTGTAACGCGGGGTGTTTACATTCACTGCGGCGGCTGCATCTGCGTCTTGCGACACTGGCACAGCCACTTGATGATGCGGGCGTTGCGCTCCACCACGCTGGGAGGTTCTGTGTTGCGGTAGATCTGCTTCTGCACGCCGGGACCTTGCACCTGGAATAGGGGAGGGGGATTAATAATTATTTAAAATTAAACCTAACATACTGAAAGGTTATTTTTTATTATATAAAAGAAATACAGTTTTCTTATTGAGCACATTCGCGCACTAAGAAAATCTGAAAAGAGAAAAAAATTTGATCTTTGCAAAGCGATGTGATTTGTGCAGTAAGAATCATACCAAGTAGCTCATTAAATTATATTAACTTAAAGCATGTATTTTATAGAATTACAAAGAAGATCAAGTCAAAACTTGCTTGTATTTTGATCGGTCTATTCTCAGAATCAGATCGAAGATTCTTGATAATTTTTCCAATTTGCCAAAAAATTGTTTTTATTATCTTAAATGCATACACACCTTTGCCCTAATTAATGTTATTTTTATGCGCGTGGTAAATAATATATTTAGATAATACATATGATTATTCTTCAAAACACCTTCCAAAACCCCTAAACTCACCGTGTAATCAGCAGCAGCCGCCAGCTGATTGGAGTCGACAGTGGACGCAGAAGAGAAGAACACCGGACTGTCGGGCGGTGCGTCCCGTATGAGAGCATCGTACTGCCTCGGTTCCAGGCCGAGCCGCTCGAAGAACTGGTGCAGGCGCGCGGACTCCTCGCCGGGGCTCGGCGACTCGTCCTCGCACGGCGCCGACGCGGGACTGCGCCCCTCCGTGCGTCTGTATCTTACATCGCTTATTAGTGCGAGGGTACGATGGCCGGCAAACTACTTGAGAACACTGACGCGTGGCGGATTTGTACGTTAGTGTAGCTATACTTACGTTCTTGTAGCTATATTGACGTCAGTGTAGGTATATAAGTTAGTGTAGCTACATTTACGTCAGTGTAGCTATATTGACGTCAGTGTAGCTATATACATTAGTGTAGCTATATTTACGTTATTGTAGCTATATAAATGTTAGTGTAGCTATATTTACGTAAAAATCCCCTACCACGTAGTAGTGTGCTCAAATTATTTGTCAGCTGTTATATAGGATTTGTTTTTTATAAATTTGTAGACTACTATTTTTATTTCTTTTATGAAATTAGCAACACCTGGTCCTTACCCATGGACAAGTGTTGATCAATATTAGTATAGGTATTGATGGCCCTTTCTAGATATCAGACATGCTGAGTAATAGGAGCTGTGAAAAATCGACGTTAACAATGTTTTATTTTTATGATATATTAAATATGGTATTAAGAAAGATTGAAATTTAATTACTCTTTAGTATCATTCTAGATATAGTTAATATAATTAAATTTTGGCTATGTCTGTAGATAACGTTGAATGCTTACCTATCCGAGATGTCGGACTTGGAGCGCAGTATGGGCCTCGGTCGGCGCTGCTTGTAGCGGAGGCATCGCTGGCGTTTGAACGTGCCGAGCGGTGACGTCACCTCCTCCGCCTGACATATCTGATGGAACAGTTTTATGCCAATAGTCGATTGGAGTATTTGGCAAACATCATCTTTGTATTTATAATATACAAAGTCGATATTGCATTGCCTAAAAATATTTTGACGGATACCAAATGTAGTACCAGGATTACAGAGTAATTTTTTGAAAATGTTTGCTGTCATTGCTTTTATAGGGTCGTGAAGTATATTGACAACTTATTATTTTGGGTTTAATATTTAAAAAAATCTAGGTAATATACTCCGAATTGAGCTGTCCATACTAATAAATATATAAATGTTAATTATATCCCACCTGTGAAGCATTGACGTACTCCTGTTTGTCGTCGATGCGCGGGCGCATACGGATCTCCTGGTACTGCGGCTGTTTGTTGATCAGCTCCGTGTTTGGTTCGTGATATCTAGTTGCAAAGAAAAAGCTATTTTTATAATCTTGCCATACTAGAAGCAAGTAGCAAATCCATGTTGATTCAATTATCTAACAGACTTAACGAACAAGTGAATAAAAAAATAAAATAAGCAAGGTAATTATACAAATGAAATGTCTAAATAGAAAAGTAAACAAAAATCCTTATTTCTTGATTTCTGTGAGGTGATGGTATCAGTTTTTCAATGTGATTATATACTTACCCCCTTATTCATAAACGTTATTTATCTCAGGACGGAGCATTGCTGTGATAACAAGTCTGTGTCTCAGCTTGCTGTTTTTCAGCTTTGTTTATCTGACAGCCAACTAGATTCAAGTTGTATCTCAATATTAGCGAATCACAACGGCCATATGTCTGCGGCCTTACGCACTGCGAAGGCTGCCATGCCGTCAGCACGAGAGAAACAGACTTGTTATCACAGCAATGCTCCGTCCTTAGATAAATAACGTCTATGAATAAGGGGGTTATTTTGTGGATAGCACCCCATATACCAAACTCAGGGTAATGTTTAGAAGTTTTTAATGGTCACCTGGTATACTCCCTGGTGTTGGTGTACTCCTTGCGGCCGACGTTGAGGCACTTGATGGGCGGCTTGTACGAGCAGTCGTAGTCACCATAGTCGTACACTGGCGGTTCGTCCTGGAACTGCGGGGGAGGGGCGCTCGCCTGCAACCATGGTAGCAAAACGAGGTTGCAAATTTATTAGCACTTCAGTTAAGGGCACATTCCTCATTTCCTATTATTGTAACAGTGTGATAGTTGATTTGTATTTATTTATGTAGCATAACGGAATAACAGCTCGATGATGATTTTTTAACAAATAATTTGTGAAGGAGACATTGGAGAAAATGCACAAATCTTATCGTTATTTTTATTCCAGGTAAAGTATTAAATATCCAGCTATTTTTCTTATTGCAAAATCCGAGTTGCCTGCGATAAGAATTTATGCTATATTTGTCTATAAGTTGTTCCTATGTGACATAAATATGCTCGGCAGAGTGGGGATGGATTAGTTGTCTTTTGTACCTAACCCTTCATGTTAAAGGTTTATAGATTACCTGGAAGTGTATCCCGACGCGAGGCTGCGGCGGGTAGTGGTGGGGGTGGTGGGGATGATGCGCGGGCGCAGGCGGCAGCAGCTCGGCGCCGTCTTGGAACTGCGGCGGCGCCGATACGTAGCACTCCACCTCGCCGCCGCCGTAATCCGTGTAGTACGAGTTGTAGCGGCTGGAAATATATTGTTATTTAAGTATAATGCACTTATACGTAGTTAAGCTTTGCCATTATGAAGTCGCAATTTTCTTTTAAACCATAACTTAAATAATGCATTTGTATTTGAAACGAAATATTATTTTTTCTTTATATATATAAAATAAAGAAAATCTTCAATTTTATTTTACTGAAGAGATTTAACTATTATTGATAAGAAGAAAAAAAAATTATGTCGATATGAAATTTTTAATTCGTAGTTGCTTTTGTAGCAGCTTTCCCCTGTACTATATTATATAACGTTAGTGTGTCACTTGTCAAGTTCCCCGTATAATGCGAGTGTGATGTCGCGACATAGCCCGTGTACGAGATGTGTGTTGTGTATAGGCGCGTCACCTGGCGTGTTCGTGCTGCGTGGAGGAGCCGGAGTCGGTGCGGTGCGGGTGCGCGTGCGGCGGCGCGCTGCGCTGCGTGTAGTGCCCCGACGAGCCGCCCGAGTCGCGCGCGAACGACGAGCCGCAGCGACTGCGCACAAACACAACAAACAACATCCACATGTGTCTCAACTTTTGTAATTTTAACCGTATTTATAAATACAATAAGTTCGTTCTGAACTACGATATCGTTTGAGCACGTAAAGCCGTTGGTCCTGTGCCTGATCTCTCTCCGGTCACATCGGATTGCCGTCTCACCGAACTATGAAAGTGAAGGAACAGAGAGTGCATCTGTGTATGGCGCACACACTTGTGCACTATAATATCTCCTCCGTACTTGGCTGATCTCCGTTGAGATAGGCCGCCGTGGGCGAAATTCGGATAGGAGGGATCATTCGTTCATCGTTTAAGACGCTGTCAAATTAAATTCAGCATCTTACGATAGTCTATTTAGTGAACCCATATTAACCCCGCTCAAATGATATAAGTTACAAACTGTGAAGGATTTTGACAGTTGAGTATCATTTTCTAGCCATTGCCTGGGACTCCATCCGCATGAAAAAGCTTTTCCGGATAAATAGTCATCTATAGCACTTAAGAGTAATACATAACTTCCTGTTAGGGTTTTTTTTTTTACTTCAACTTTATATATTAATATAGATCAACAGCACCGACTCAGCTGAGAACAAGCTTTTAAATGACAACTTAAGCTTGGTTTAATAAATAGTTCAATACGTTCAGTGTCTACTTGAGAACCTACTCAAAAGCTTATTTAAGTTAGACTGATTTAATAATATAGGCAATTAACTCTTACTTGATACATCAGATCATAATTTATGGAATTATAAACCTTACTGTACCTAACTTATGACACATATTTAAATAAATCAAATACCTGTTGTACGACTGATAGTTGTCCTCGCCAGGTGAAGGATGCTCCGAGAAAGCTTCACACGACGATATTAGAGAAGAGTGATTTGATCTGAAATGATAATTGACACTTTGGGGCAAAGTAAAAGTTTTTTTTTATTGCTTTGAATGACGAGACGAGCTTGCCGTCCGCCTGATAGTAAACGATACGACCGCCCATAAACAAAAACACCATCCAAAACTTTGAATTACAAAGTATTGTTTGGTATTTCACCGTGCACGCCATCCTGAGACAAGAGAAGTCTCACTATGTCCAGTAGTTAACTGGCTACAATGTCCTTCAAACCGGAACACAACAGTGACTACACACTGCTACTTGTCGGCAGAAATATACATTACGGTGGTACCTACCAAGGCGGACTCTCACATATGAGAGACCTACCACCAGTAAAGATTGTTAATAACTTTTACTAATTATATCTGAATAAAATGATGCAGGCTTAGCTGAATGGTTGCATGTCTTAGGCGACCCTTCAATTTGTATAAAAGCAAATTATGTGTCAAGACGAGGAACACGCTCATCTACATATAAATGCTTCGCAACTATGACCCTAAGAATAGAAAAAAAAATTCCTTATCTTCATGCAATTATCTGTAAGAAATTGCCTCGAATGATAAGACCGCCAATTGTAGTTTATTTTTAAGTGAGTATAGTGTATGTTCTTTTTTGTGGTGTAAATATACAACTCCTATGAACTGCCTCGTAGGCGTAGTTGTAGGTCCCGGGTTCGAGTCCCAGGTCGGGCAAAGTGATATATTGTTTTTTTTTTACTTAGTATCAGCCCGGATATCGGAATTTGTGCATTGTATGGCGATAGGCTCGCACCCTATCACATCATGGGTCGGACCTTACTTGGCAAAAAGCTGCTCGCCCCCTATCACATCATGAGTTGTAAAACACTTGGCGAAAAGTGGGTGCCCTGGTTAGCCGCTGCATACCCCTTCGGGGATAAATGCGAGATGTGTATTTGATTTTTAAATGAACAAGAAAGTATTTTAATAAAAAATAAATAACTAGACTCACCTGGTTCCCTTGGAGGAGCAGGAGGCGGTCCGCTGATGGCTGGAGTATCGGCGGCGGCGCGGCGACCTGCCTATCGTGTCCGTGCGGCCCTCCGGCATACTGAGGGACATAGTATTACCCCCTTATTCATAGACGTTTTTATCTAAAGACGGAGCATTGCTGTGATAACAAGTCTGTCTCTCAGTTTTGTTATCTGACAGCCAACTAGACTAAAGTTGTATCTCAATATTAGCCAATATAGCCGGATATACACAGGCTGAATCCATAGCGCGATACACTTACATGGGCCACTATGGCGGATTTTAACATCTTATGTACGGTGATTGATATCTTCGCGGATATAAAATATACCTTACCATCAGCAAAATAGTACAGCAATATATAATTTATTCGCATTGAGAAAATATTGAGTAGTTCGTCAGACGACAGACGCCCTCCAATAATGATGCTTAAAATTATAGTCAAGTTGAAGACAAATGTACGCAATCTTATTGGGTCGCGGGCGACTGACAACGGAACACAACATTGTCACACTATTCTTATTGCAAATAAACTATAATGTCACAGACCAATAGAGTCGAATTAAATTGTTATATCTTTTAGCGATTCTAATTATTAATAAAGAATCAGTATCTTGTAGGTAGAGTGTATACTCACTGTTCGGTGTAGCAGCGCGCTTGCGTGTGGAGATCTGGTAGAGATTTGTGACTGTTGATGTTGGTACAACTGTCGTCCTCGCGCATGCTCGGCTGCGAGTGCGAATTCGACCTGGTAGTAAATACAAAATATTCATTAATTTTGAGGCGACGAATTAACACTGCTTTATTATAAGTAATTAGGAAATAAAACTTATTTACTTAACATAATATAAATGTAACTGGTAACTGCCGTTTACCTTATTCTTCATGCTTTATATGCTTGAGATCAAATGTGTACTGTGAAGCATGTTGCATGCTGTATGTATCGTGTACTGTGTAGCATGTAGCATGCTGTATGTATCATGTAATGTGTAGCATGTAGCATGCAGTATGTAACGTGTAGTATGTAGCATGTAGCATACTGTGTGTATCGTGTACTGTGTAGCATATAGCATGCTGTATGTAATGCGTACTGTGTAGCATGTAGCATGCCGTATGTAATGCGTACTGTGTAGCATGTAGCATGCTTTGTGTATCGTGTACTGTGTAGCATGTAGCATGCTGTGTGTATCGTGTACTGTGTAGCATATAGCATGCTGTATGTAATGCGTACTGTGTAGCATGTAGCATGCCGTATGTAATGCGTACTGTGTGGCATGTAGCCTGCAGTATATAATGTACTCTATGTAGCGTGTAGTAAGTACTGACCTGGTGTACCGTGGCGCCGAATGTGCATACTGCGCGGGCGGGCTGATGGCGGCCATCTGCTCTGCCGGCGAGCCCGACCCGCTCAGCACCGGCTCCGGCAACTCTATGTGCTCGGGGCTCGAATGGGAACTCGCTGCAAACATATTTAAACCCTAATGTAATTTGGAATAGACTCAAAGTCGGTTATTAGTTTCAATTGCTATTTAGTTATTTCTAAGAGGTAGATGACATCCACTCGTTCTTTAGTTTTAAAGTAGGTAAGAATAAAAGCAGAAGGTAGGAATGACACTATGCCCGGTACCATGTACAATTAAGTATCAATTTATCAAACACCATAACCAGAGACAATACTCACGTATAGAATAAGCATTCTTAATAACCACTTCAGCGGGCCGCTGTCGTGGTATCACGAACGACTCCGGGAAGAACACCCTCGCGTCACCGAAGCTGAGCGGCCGGTTCAGCTTGTCCCTGTCCGGGTCGGATTTCTGCGCCTTCGAGCCTGATGTTCCCGAGGATGACGTGCCCGAGAACGTTCCAGTAAAGTTCCCGGAGTTGTGTTGAGTGCGCGGAACATCACGGTCGTACGAGTCTTTTATGCGACGCGACTCGGCGTAGATTTTGTGCGCTGAAATGAGTAAAAAAATATTGTTTATTGGCGTTTTGGGCATTGGTCGTAGGAAAAACTACTTTTCACTTGGATTCCAAGCCAGTATCTCTTGTCCACATTCTGCCTCTCGTGGGTGTACCCAGGCTACAGATCCTCCCTTTTTGAACTTCTACATACTCTTGTATATACTTTTTTAAAATTATTTCCCACCTCTGAACTAAAAAATAGATTTTGCTTCCTTAACCTGGCCACAAGCTTGAAAACGTCGATGCCACTAGACCAAAGACAGAATCGGTGCAATTGGCATACACTCACGCGTGCCAAAAGCTGGCGAGTAGACGTTCTCCCTGCTGTCAGAGTGGTCGAGCAGCCGCCGCAGCGTGTTCTGCAGGCCCTCGCCCGCGCTCACCGCCCGCCGCGCGCTGCTCGCACTCCTGGTGGTCGCGTCTGGGGAAAGGATGTAATGGAAAATCAAAAATATACTTTGGGTTCGGAGAACAGATTTGGATGATATATTAAAATATTTCAATCGTTAACTTTGATGTATGGATAATACCACACCAGGGTAGTAGTAGATGCTACTACCTTGGTGGCATTATCAATTTATTTATAAGGTTGACAATCTAACCCTGTAAATCAATTTACAATCACCAGTAACCCACAAAGCAAGATAATAACTCACTTCTTGTGGTATATACCGATATCTTATATAATTACATCTCTTTCTGGCTCTCCCTCTCTCCATAGCCTCTTGTCACAATACAACACCGATTTTATTGATCAAATACTCACAGGGATTACAACATGCGTCATTGTTGAGGGCTCCTGAGCTGATGAGATGGCAACCACCGGCGGCGATCGCCTGGCCCAGTCCACTACTCATCTGTGAACCAACATACATACAAGTAAGTCAACATATCCCCTCTTTACAGTCACTTGCTCAATTGAGGAAAAAGTATGAGCCAATTTCGAAATAGAAGCTAGGACTTCACAGTCCATAGCTTAGTCATATTGCTAGACTATAGAGCACCATTTTAAAAAACTGCAAAACACAACTACCACCTTACCCTCAAAGGCAGTTCCTGCTTCCTGTCCAGCACGGTCTCGGACTTGACGTAGAACGCCTTGGTCTCGGCAAGCAGCTCCACCGCCGACTTGCGCTTCTGCTGCGGCTGGGGGAGCAGCGACCGCGGCGCCGCCATGCCGTCCTTCTTGCGGGGTAGTTTGAAGCTCGCGAATAATGAGTCTGCTAGCCTGCGCCTAACAAAAAGAAGAATATGATGAAAGAAGATTGAGGTTTGTTGGCTGCTGCTACTGATTTAGTTGGCTTGATACTGAGAATCATTATAAGTTATGATTGATGAAATACACGTTATAAGAACAACTAAGTGTATAGCAACTTATCACAGCAAATGTGTAGATGAAAATTTTGATCTTTTTAATGAACGTTGTTTTCGTCTGTTCTAAAACAGTATCTTGGATTCGATCAAATTACGGATTATCCACTGTGTTGTGACTAATTCCACCACCTAAAAGTTCTCCAACCATCTAACATTTCGTGCTTTTTCTTGCTTAGAGTCAATCGACTTAGGCTTGCAACAGCAGTTATTTATACATAGCACACCAGTGAGCAGTGACAGCGGCGATAGCCTAGTTGGTTGTGGAACAGACTGCCGAAACGAATGTCCGCAGGTTCAAAACACAAGGGCACACACCTCTGACTTTTCTAACATTATGTGTGTATTCTTTATGAATTATTGCTTGCTTTAACGGTGAAGGAACACATCGTGAGGAAACCTGCACATCTGACAAGTTCTCTATAGGAATTTCAAAGGTGTGTGAAGTCTACCAATCCGCCAGCGTGGTGGACTATGGCCCAACAATGGGACAGTATATAATACAGGGCTGATATTATTATTATAACACTAGTGGAAATGCCTATCGTAACTAACCTGGGAGGAGATTCAAACGAGCGCGAATACGACGCCGAGGTGGCCGCACCCTCAAACTTCTTCCGCACCTCCTCGACCTTCGACCAGCCCGACTCGACGTTGAGCCGGCGCGTCAGCGGCACGGTTTGTGACGCATGTTTGGCCAGCTCCTCCCTGGTGCGCTTCACTGACACCGGTATCACTTCAGGGATCGCGTCCCGCCGCACGCCGCGCGACTCGTGGCATCGCTCTATGAACTGCTGCCGGCGGAGTTGCAGCGTAGTGTGGTTGTCCTCTTCGTCTAGACACCTGGAATATCTGCGCGAGGTTAATTAACTGAACTAATTAATTTAACTCTGCTTTGGTCAAATATTGATAGGAAGTAAATCTCTTCGGCATTAGGAAATTCATGTCCACCATATGAGAAGGTTGCTATTATAGTGCATTAAAACAAATAGGTACCAAATGCATAATTAATGAGACAATTGATGAAGATATTTGCAAAGAATAATTGCAAAGAAAGTTATCGTGAATGGATTTGTATACAATATGGTATATACTTTATGTCCTGAATAAACACATATTGCTACTTTTTATCTTGGGAACTGACTCCTATGTAGGCCAAACCGAAAGTAATAGCTAGTTAATAATATACTGTCTTACGGAATTAAGGTCAGGGGCGGATTTTAATATGGCGAAGGACATCGCGACGTATATCAAAGAAGTTGGCTACTGTAGGGAATATTTCTTTAATTTATATTGTCACTTGTCCTCTATTTTAGCTTAATCTTGGCTTAAACTGTCACTGGAGAAGGGTCCATATAACTTGATTCCTATCGGCTTCACTTTATGTCGAGTATCATCAGAACGATTTATAGACCGCTTTCGTACATATAAATACCTATATGATAGATATAAATATACACTGTACCAATTCATTATAATCGGCAGAATTCGATTGCTGCAAGCAATTTTTACGCGTTTAAATACTACAAGCTAACTTTAAACTGTACTTTTCAAACTCGCATTACTTGCGTTTTGTTGCCGTTAGTGTAAACGCGTCTGGAATTTTTTGCGCAATATATTGATGTAAGGATTTGTTAGTCAAGTACAGAACACAGCTATAATACAACTCTATTTCTCAGTGCTTTCCGCACCAGCCTTCGCAGTGCATAGGCATAGGATAGAACGAGGCGCTGTCAACTAAATTTTAAATAGTTATAGTACTAACTAAATATTAAAATACGCCCTTACTTCAGTTCGTTGTCGGTTTGTTTGTCAGACAACTGAAGTAAAGCTAAAGAATACTCTGAAATTGCCGATCATATACATTCGGGTGTACTGTAAGTCTTCATAGTTTTTTTTATGCATACGGATGTTACCATCAGTTATAGCAAACAAGTATGGGTTTATCAATAGACCGTTTAGGTCTTTTTTTACGCTTGGGGATATGCGGTGTGGCACAAAATAAGTGGCCTCATCATCATCATCATCAGCCTATATCTTTGTCCACTGCTGGACATGGGCCTCCTCCAATATACGCCGTTTTACCCTATCTTCTTTAATTAAGTCGCCTATTAAGTACATATTCGGGGCTATAACAGATAAGTATATATACCTAGCAGGCTGCGCCAGATGCGGCCTGCAGGGCTGGTAGCAGGAGAGCGCCGCCATGTCGCCGGGGCCGCCGGGTGAAGGGCTCGCGCGTCTCGGCCGCGCTCATCATTTGCGCACGCGCACCTCGCTGCAGCTCTACAGAGCTTACGTCTTTGGTGATGAGTGTGGTTTGTCTGTAACTAAAAGACGGCACATTAAAACATCAGGCTTCAATTTCTTTTCAGGGTTGGCAGAAATGTTCTATTTCCTACATTACACTACTGAGAATTCAGCATTGCAATCGTACTCCAACGCAACTGCGCTCATCAACTCGAAGGTTCATTTGTGATGTGTTTATAAAAAAAATATATGCACAGCAATTGCCTACCTACCAGTGGCGAAGGGTGAAATATTTAAAGGTAACCCGAGGTAAAAAAAATGCCTTAGTTAATATATCGCTTCCAATTTAACAGAAAAAAAAATAAGACAAACATAAATAAACCTAAAAGGGAAGCCGGTAGCAATTGGGTTGTATGGACGCTTTGTCACTGCCACCTACACTGAATAATATGACGATATTTTTCTGAAGTCAAACGTAATACTTTGAGATAGGGTTCTTTGTTGGTTTTTCAACATAAAACATTATCCTCATTGGTCCTTTTCCACGATATATCTCGAGATTATATATCAAGACCGTTTGTAAGCAGTTAACACTAAACTGTGTTTTACACCTTTCTCCGCAAAGTAAATTTGTGATATAGTCGCAAGTCCGTTAGTAACCGAGTTACTTTCACCTGTGACTGAATTATATAACATAAGTCATCCTTGTAAATACTGTTGTATCATTGTTACTTATAGAAAGTATGAATAAATACGCCGCATCACGGTGCCAATTGACTTTGTTCAATGGAAGAAGACTTGTTGATATATTGATGGCTATAAGAATTATTATACTATCGTGGTAAGTCAGGGAAACCTTATTTCGAGATAATCGGAGTTTTGTAAATATAATTTTATAGTTTTGTATGTAAAACTGACATAGAGAAACTCTTTTAAGGTTTTTTTTAAACATGTTCTAAACAAGATACCGTTATTTAGGTAAGTTCATTGGATGTGTATTTCTTTAACCTATCTGGGCCCTTATTCTGTATGATAGTGTAAACGCGTAACGCGGCCGTGTCATGTTATCTCCGAGAAATGTGCGTGGAATGGTATTCTGTAAGCCAAATTTCTATAGTCCTAAACATGATGCGTTGTGTTACGTGCTTGTTACGCACTGTCAAAATAACGTGCGGGATAGAGAATAAGGCCCCTGACGACAAAAATCAAGATTTTGTTTTTTTTTGAGACATCGCTTTTGAGCTTAGCACGGCAGTTATAGTAAACTATCAAAGTATTATTTATAATCTATGCGAATAGAGAGAATGAAATTGTATTTGATTTCGAACTAGTTTTTTTTAAGATTACATAATGATTATTCGCACGTAGTCTCGAAACTCTAATCATGCGTTGCAAATTTTGTAGGCTGTCATTTTTTTTGCATGGAGCGACGAGCAAGCGTGTTGCTCACATAATGTTAAGGTATATAGAAAGCTATCTACTCCTAATGTATAAAACATGGACAGAAAAAAAATAAACACATTTCTACAGTATTTTGTTTTAACTTTGGTTGTTTAATTTTTTTATAATTTTGATATCGTGTTTATTCATAGTAAATTTGTCTTTAAAATTGTTGACTCCGTGCATAATATACTCCAAGTACACATTTTAATTTCATATCCATTCCTAATATTTCGAACGATTAATAACGCTCTGCTTTATCTTAAAGCGGGAAAGGGGGAGTGACATGTGATCTCGACTTTACCTATAATACATACTTTTCGCATTCCCCATATCAAGTTGACCCCCCCCCCCCCCAGGTCGTGGGCTGGCGACGCTCTTGACGTTATCTAAGCAAACGTTCACGCGCACGTTTAATCACAACGTAACACAATAGAGCACAGGTGATTGAACCGATCGAGTCGCGATCCAAATTCTGCGCGCGTATGAGTTTACGTTCGCTAATTTGGCCAGCGCCCATAATGGGAGACTTCCGTGAATAAATTATGCCCACAATGGGCCCGCATTGACCTGGCCTCGAGGCAATGAGGTTATTATATTTTAAATATTTTGATGACAGTGCTCTATATTGGTGGTGGAAAATGGACCACAACCCGTTATTACGTAGCAAGAATCATGGACTACCTTGTAGATAGTCCTAACAATTAACAACCGGGTTAAAGTATCGGAAACCAACTTCGTCGCTCACAACAATTTTACAAGGTTTAATTAATTTGCAATGTTTTTTATGTATGTATATTCGGATAAAATCTTCTCTTTTTTCTCTTTAGAGCATTTAAATAAAAGCGTGTTCTTAGAAATAGTTTCACTAATATTTTTTTTACTTCTCTCATAATAGTAATAACCCTGTAAAAAGGCTATCGTGGAATATTTTTTCACTTATGTTGCAGAATTAGCATTCTACGAAAATAAGCAGAATATATTTTTCCCCGCTTGGGCGACGAAAGGTGCCTGCCTGATGGCTACCTTATGGAAGACTTGGTTGCGGACAGATCGTATTAGAAAAACTTAACAAAACTTTATATTTACTTACACGCTGCCATATTCTACCATAAATACCAGTAAAGGGTGAAATTTTCCAAAAGGGAACCCGACAAAACTTATAGGTACACGCATGAACACAACAAAACATATAGGCACACGCATGAACGTTTTAATGACAATCAGAATTGACACAAATTCTGAAAAGGAAGCCGGCAGGTAGTAGCGGTAGTCATATGGACCCTTTGCCACTTATAAATACAAAATATTTTTTACATCTATGTGGACAGTATAAATACTTTTTAATCTGTTCCTGTATCGGAAGAGGTTAGGGCTTTATTCAAAAAAAATAATTGATATCATCAAAAGTTAGTAGGCATGGGTAAAAGTGGACGTACGGAGCGACATAATCGTGAAATAACGACCAAGCTCCTTAAATAAAGATCTTATATATATAAAAATGAATCCCTATTTGCCTTGGTCACGCCATCACGCGTGAACGGCTGGACCGATTTCACTATTTTTTTTGTTGTGTACGTTATTGTCAGGAGAAGGTTCTTATGAAAGAAAAAAAAAACAAAAAAATGCGCGGAAAATTAGAAAATTTAAGAAAACTTAACGAAAATATTAATTTGATATAACTGTCAATTGTTTGAAATAACTGTCAGCGATTGACAGAATGCACTCTGCAAATTCATAGTTAAGACGGGACAACGTCTGTCGGGTGAAGTTTCACTCAACTCATGAAAACATATCCCCCAGACAATAAGTCTAGGACCGGTACATGGTGCATAAAAATTAAATTCTCTCAGGAAACTGTTGTTAATTGCATTGGCGGCCATTATCGCTCGCTCACGGCTATTTACCAACGACAATGGCGACACTTTCAGAAAGCATTGCTTATAATCGCATCGTAGTTAACCATTTCTCTGCTTCCTAGCTTTTACTGAGATAAGGGCGTGGACGCTTGCGCCGGTGCGAGGTAAGGCTGGGTGTACACGGAATTTGGGCTTTGGAAATCTAACGGCTGTACGAGCGGTTTCTTCAGCTCTTTGTTAATTTTTGGCAAAAAAAAACACACCAATGACAGTAATCACATTTTATCCTACGATAGATAGGATAACTTAACTCGAAGTTAAAATGAAAGACAAAAAAAAGTATTACCACGTAAACAATTTCGGTTATTAAATAAACAAATACGAGATTCAGTCATTTGCTATCAATATATGTATGTAGTGGTATCTCTGAGTAAAGGTCTTTGTCAATTTGATGGGTCCTGCGTAGGCGAGATAGGTTTCTGACCCATTTCATCGTCAGCTGTTAACTACATCAAACCACGGCATAATTTGATGGAAACATGGCTCATTTTAATACAATATTTCATGTAGGTATTAAAACATACATAGAGTGTTATATGCGTCATAGGAAGTCCCTACAATTCGCATCTAAGAAACAGACACTTTATTTAGCTTGGTACTAACAACTCCAGAGGTGTCCATGAATTATTATTGTTAGGCTAGGCACGCGCCATTTTTTATGCCAAGTGACAAAAAAGGCGCACAAATATAAATTGTTGCGGAAGTTTGTGGACGCAACGGCAATTATAAAAATGAGTAAGCTTAGAATTACTCAGTTATAATCCTTATTGTTGTATAAGCGGCGATAACCTAGTTGGGTGTGGAACGGACTGCCTAGACATTAGTCTAGTCCGCAGGTTCAAATACCAAGGATACACACCTCTGACTTTTCTAAAATTATGTGTGTATTCTTTGTGAATTATCGCTTGCTTTAACAGTGAAGGAAAACATCGTAAGGGAATCTGTATACCTGACAAGTTCTCTATAGGAAATTTGAGGGTATGTGAAGTCTACCAATCCGTACTAGGCCAGCATGGTGGACTAAGGCCTAATCCCTCTCATTAGTAGAGGAGGCTTGTGCCAGCAGTGGGCTAGTATATAATACAAGGCTGATATTATGATTACATAATCCTTATTCTTAGGACATCATTTATAAAGGCAAAGTATGACGTAATTATATACTATACCTTACTCTTCAAAGTGATCTTACCTATAATATTATACTGGAAACATGATCATTTCTACGCAAGCGAACGAAGCTCTAAGTAAAAGTTAGTTACTTATAAACTAAAGATCAGTTACAAAACACGTTTTTCATCCCATAGGAATAACGTCCAAGTTACCTTTTCACCATTTACCAGCTTTTGTTATGAGACTAACGATATTTACACACTGTAGGTCATATTTGTCCAATAGTTACGAAGGTTATGCAATTGAGATGCACTAGTTAATGGAGATAGATTGAATAGTATGATTATATTGTATGATGATATAAAAAAAATCGTATAGCAAAATATTTTTTTCAGTTCTAAATGTATACTATTATTACAAATAGGAAATGTTTGTAGGAGCTAATATCTGGAAATAGTGAACCGATTTTGAAAATTCTTGGAGCTAGGAGGACTAATAGGAGCTGCATTACCTCTGAATGCTAAATGCTATTAATATTCCTTGAAAATATTTATCCCAGAAAGCGCGGGCATAAGTTTGTATTGTATAATTATCTATATATATAAAAATTAATTCCTGTTTCCCTTGATCACGCCATCACGCGTGGACGGCTGGACCGATTTCACAACTTTTTTTTTGTTGTGTTTGTATTGTCAGGAGAAGGTTCTTATGAAAGAAAAACTTCAAAAAATTGCACGGAAAATTAGAAAATATAAAAAAACACTATATATACACTATATATATATATATATATATATATATATATATATATATATATATATATATATATATATATATATATATATATATATATATATATATATATATATATATATATATATATATATATATATATATATATATATATATATATATATATGTAAAAAGACACTATTAACTTTACACAACTATCAGCGATTGACAGAATGCGCGCTGCAAATTCATAGTTAAGACGGGACAACGTCTGTCGGGTCAACTAGTACACAAAAAAAATTACACCAGTTACAGCTGCAGCAGTCAAAACTGATTGAATCGACTGACGACGTACACCCGCCTTAATCATTGTTTACTACGCACACCCGATTGTCTTTTAATTTCGCATAATTACACACGTAATTACATAAAACGCGGGTAGATAAAAACAGGTTGAACACAAGTACTTTCATTTTTCACCCGACCGAGAGCACCGGCTTTCTAGTTCGTTGCGACACTCGATAATATGCTAGATTTATAATCCAATTACTGAGGAAATTATGTCTAGATTTATTGGTGAGTTTTACTAGAAGCATTATGTCACAACTGGAAACTTTAATCCAGGTTATGGGATAGGTAGAACTTCCAAAATTGCCAATTTGTGGGAATCGTCAAACAACCAATTTCTGTTTGCGACCTTTTAGATTTTCCCTTATTTTTTCATGCTATAGGTTTCATTTTTACATATCTTTAATAAACTCAATTTTATAGCCACTCCAAAAAGAAGGAGCCCACAAAAATTAGTTTTTCGACGAATGCCACAAATTTAAATTCTGAAATAGGTAATTATTTAATTAAGAGTGCGTATAATCCAATTACTGAGGAAATTAAGTCTAGATTTATTGGTGAGTTTTACTACAAGCATTATGTCACAACTGGAAACTTTAATCCAGGCTATGTGATAGGTAGAACTGGCGAAGGGTCCATATAACGTGATTCCTGCTTCTCTTTATGTAAAATTTAATTATCAGATCGATTTTCAGATCGCATTTATGCATATTAGTACCTATATGTTGTGTCGGGTTCTCTTTAGGAAATTTCACCATTCGCCTTTATAGGTAGGCTATTTTTTCCCGGTTGATACTCAGATGTGACTATTACCAGAGTAATGTATTTCCGTTTATTTTGTAACGCATTGCAAATTAATATACACCTTCTCCGTAGTACGGAAACTCTGTTTCCACCTATGGGATAATATCCAATACAGTCCAGATATTACAACCTATAATTCTATAACATGAATGAATGAATCCGTCCTAGCCGAATTTCGACCACGGTGGCCAATCTGAATGGAGATCAGCCAGGTACGCAGGATATATTATAGTGCACGAGTATGTGCGCAGTACACAGGTGCACTCTCCGTTCCTTCACTCTCATAGGTGAGATGACAATCCGACATGACCGGAGAGAGATCAGGCGCAGGACTAACGGCTTTACGTACTTTCCGAGGCACGGGGGTATTACACCGCCAGCTTCCTGACTCCGAGCTGCGCCTGAGTAATTTTTACGATGGAAAAACCCAGTCATAATTATTTTAGCCCGACCCGGGATTCGCACCCAGGACATCAGCGCGGTAGTCTTCCTTGTAAAGTGTACAATTACAACTACGCCACCGAGGCAACCGATGCACGTTATAACACGAAATAAACAGTATGTTTAAGATAAGCCATAAAAATTATAACACCACCTCAGTCAAGACCGCAGCATTCGCAACCATTCGCAAACAGCGTGTTAAATCGCTTTGAATAAATACGTCCTATAATCGAATTACGCTGACTTTGTAAATGCATTTCCACTAACTAGTTACAATCACGATTGGTATCATTTTAACATAAACAAGCAATGCAAGCGACATCCGACGCGATGTTACGAAACGGCGCGGCGTCGTGCCTCGGCATTCATCAATACAAAATATTATTTTAATAATAGTAATAATCCATTTATTTCAGTACATAATATTCCATAGTGTAATACTAGCATATAAGCATGATTTATGTTAGTATATGTAATGCAATCTACTTAAGGTGGTAGCTCAAGGTCCATTTTCATACATTTTGTTTCGGCTTTAATCTGGGTAACTAAACAAGTATTGGCAAGTAAAGAATTTAAATTCACGTCTAGTTAGTGATTAGTTCTCGCAGTTGAAAGAAAAACGTAAAAATAATTAATAATCATGGATATTTCTGCCTTTAAAATTTCGTCATATTAAATTTTAAAGGCCGAAATATCCAAGATTATTAATTAACATTTTCTTTCAACTGCGAACAGAAATTTTACTGCCAATACTGTTTAGTTCAGATTAAAACAAAATATAATGGACCTTAACCTTAAGGAATTAATTAGAGGACAGTCAAATTTTGTTGCAATTACACATAGGAGACTGTTGTGTTATGTTGTTGTGGCAGTTTGCGACCATCAAGGCTTTGTACGAATTATGAACCCAAAGTTATTAAGTTTGTGTTTATAATTCGAATCCGAACCAGAAGTACCTAAGAACGCGCTAGCGTTAAAAAAATCTTCATGATTACATAATAGTATAGATATATTTATGTTTTGTACTATCATTTCCCAAACCATAAATGTTCCATCAGTAGCCCCATACAATAAAACAAGATAAGCATAAAAATCAGCCATAAACCATACAAGTCGTGACTTCAGACGTCAGTATTTCGTAACAGACATAAATAAGGACAAAGCCCACTGTTCTACCACAAAGAACGCCATAAACAAACGACGATTGGCATAGACAATTATTGTTTTTTTCAATCTTAACGACTTCGGTTCACTATTGAGGTATAGCCGCTGTACTAATAAAAGTGTATTTTTGGTCGTTGAAATTGGGCTTTCTCTGATGTGAAATGATAGATTAAATGAGCTTAGTTATTACAAAACCACGCTTATGCTTTAAAATAAGAGTTGAAATTGCGATAACCTAATATACGGAAAGAAGGTTGGGTGTAGCGATAATAAGACAAATGTGATAATACTAGCTGACTGACTAGTTGTATTACGGTACGATTGCAGTGCCTAGGTTTCGAGTTCAGTTCCCGGGTCGGGCAGTGTGTTATTGGGTTTTTCTACTCAGTATCATTATATATATTTGTTTGTCTTACAATAATATCAGCCCTGTATACTTGCCCACTGCTGAGCATGGGCCTCCTCTACTACTGAGAGGGATTAGGCCTTAGTCCACCACGCTGGCCTAGTCCGGATTGGTAGACTTCACACACCTTCGAAATTCCTATAGAGAACTTCTCAGATGTGCAGGTTTCCTCACGATGTTTTCCTTCACCGTTTCTGTTTGTATTATACTTTATCCTAAATATATTTATCTGATGATTGAAAAAACATTCTTCAATCAACTTCTAATTTATTTGTTAGATCAAGTTTTCTGTGACAATTGCAAAAACACCCCTAACTGGTTACATTACGTTTTAATTTCCATAAAAATCTGCACAACGTCTAAGAAAACGTCTGAAGATAACCACATCCTGACGAGTAGCCTTGAGCTAATTACAATGGCTATTGTACCAAGTGTTTCACGAAGGTTGAGTTTGCACTGGGTCCGGTGAGGTCAAACAGCTGTTTGCAGTCCGGACTCTTTTGTTTTTCATTATCCTTTCTTGTCGTGACGGAATTAGAATTTAACGGTCTTTTGTTGTAAAGATCCACATTTTTTATTGTAGACTAGTTGACCCGACAGACGTTGTCCCGTCTTAACTATGAATTTGCAGCGCGAATTCTGTCAATCGCTGACCTTCTGACAATAACAAACACAACAAAAAAAATTGTGAAATCGGTCCAGCCGTTCACGCGTGATGGCTTGACCAAGGGAAATAGGGATTCATTTTTATATATATTTAAATAAACAGATTCTGTACTAATATTTTTTTTTTCTTTTCATTAGTCGTAATTAATTACCTTATTTTTTTAAATGTACACAATAGAGTACGTTTCATTTATAATTAAACTGGCCGAGAAATTCCATTGTACATAGCAGCTGTCGCTCCGCTCTCCCCTCCACGTTTTTCTACCTGTTCGAGATCCCTAGTCCCTACTGCTATTTTTATACACAGGTATCTTTGAAAAATGTTCCTATATATAGATGGTGGCTTGATGGTGACCATCACCCATAAGCATCCACAATACCAGAGGAATCGTTGATGTGTTGCCGGTTTTGGATGTAGGAATAGTCTCTTAATTTTGGTAGGCGGATGCAATTATGCAGTCACAGTTCTGTTCATTCTTCATTTCTACGTGATTTTTGAAAATTTTAAAAATATATTTAGACTACTTCTCTACCTCTCGTGACCCAGTAGTGCTCTTAACAATATTTTTACCTTTGCATTTTCCACGTTTACGTCCAGGTAAATATTAACAACAAAATTAGAGGTAAAATTACTGCATAACGTGAACTATTGCAAATTGTGGCCTAAAGGAGTTTGTTTACAACTTTCTCTCTTCTGTCTTCTCTAACTATTCTCAGAGCTGGCGCAGCACAAAGGTGGCGCGGATCTTATTCTCCATAACAGTGTTAATAGGGTCTAATTCTCTATAATCTTCGGGAATATAGCGTGAAATCATACTCTATATGCCTTTTTCTATGACCTATACGCGACGCGGTGTGTTAATTGCTTGTAACGCACTGTCAAAATAACATCGACGCTTAAAAGGCAATCAATCTAAGCGACTAACATACCTAAAATGAATTATATAAATATTTTGAATCGCCATATTTTTCTGCGTCATTTGATCTAGGTTTTGTAGGTCTAGGACAATTTCAATAACATTAGACTATCACTACATAGTATAAAACAAAGTCGCTTTCTCTGTCCCTACCTTTGTATGCTTAAATCTTCAAAACTACGCAACGGATTTTGATGCGGTTTTTTTTAGTAGATAGAGTGATTCAAAAGGAAGGTTTATATGTATAATAACATCCATTAAATAGTGGAGAAATATTGCACCCGTGCGAAGCCGGGGCGGGTCGCTAGTATCTTTATAAAATAAAAAGTTGAATTGTTATGAATTTTCATATTAAAATTAAACGTTTAAAGCACTCTACTCAAAAATTTACTAATTGTCGCTTAGATATGATTGCCTTCAAGCGTCGACATGTGGCGTATAATAAGGCCCCAGTTTTCATTACCAAAAACTCCTTAGCAACCAAACAGTTCACCGAAAAATGCACAAACAATCAAAATAACGGAAATAACATTATCTTTAAATAACAGATCTGTATCGTTGTAACAGTTTATATTGACCTCTGTTATGTGTTTAATGTTCACAAATGCCGCGAATGCGGTGTAATGGCGCGAAAATGCATTTAAAGATCGTAAAATTAATTTTGGAAAGTGGAACAGTTTTTATTTTAGTAATGAAACGTAACGACGGCTTGCATTGTTTTGTGCAGACTTGTATATCTATACTACTGTACAAAGCTGAAGAGTTTGTTTGTTTGTTTGAAAGCGCTAATCTCAGGTACTACCGGTTCCAACTGAAAAATTATTTTAGTGTTGGATAGCCCACTTATCGAGGAAGGCTATAGGCTATATATCATCACGCTATAGCTTCTGTTGTTTGAGCTGAGTAAACGGTTTAAGTTATGTAATAAATATGTATGATGGACTTGTTCCTCTTAGAAAGTTCTCAAAAACTATATTATAAAACAATGTCCTCCGCCACATTTGTCTGCCTGTCTGAACGCGTGAAACTCAAAAACTACCCGAAAGATTTCAATAAAATTTGGTATGGAGATAGTTTGAGACATTGGGAAGAACATAAGCTATTTTCTATTCCGAGAAAATATATAGCGTGACTTTTATAATGGAAAACTTTATCACGCGGGCGGAGCCGCGGGCAAAAGCTAGTGTGCACATATGAAGTAACGTACTCGGACTAAGTATATATCGTCAGGTTATTTGATTATGTAGCCATAGAGGTATTTCAAATAATATAATATGTTTTCAAATCGATACAATTAATTCGTTTGTGCATTTGTCACGCTTATATATTATATCCCTTCAAGAATAAAGAAGCAAGTTTCTGTCAGTACACGCATTTCATGGAGTTCATGGATTCAGAACGAAAATTTACACAAAACTTACAATTGTGTGTAAATTCGTAAATAGCAACGATTCCGCGTAAACAAAACAACCACATTTCCGATAAATACATAAAGTTAAAACCCATTACCAACAGATAATGAAAGCTAAAAGCTTACGCAGTAAACAGCGTTAACGGCAGGGGCGGAGGAAGGCGGCGGGAGAGGGGGCACTTGCCCTCCAAGATTAGGGTACCCGTTACCCGTAAATTTGTCGGTAAATCTGTATCGACTGGCATAGAAGATAAAGGGCGCGATAAAAGTTGCTAAAACGACTTGGGCGTATAAATATGTAAGAATTATTTATAATATATCTCCGATTTTCGGATACATGGTGAATATCTGTCGCAATGGTTTTTTCGACGAGAAGCTTTCCTGTGTCACTGGATATCCGCTCACTAGACATATTTGGACTCCAATGCTCCTTTACCTTTAGATTACAATTCACATTATCATGCAACGAAAAGAAAGATATTTATACATTAAATTGTGTTAATATTATCGGTAATAGATTTTATCTTACATATAATATTTTTGACTGCCTCGGCAGCGCTCTGTGGTCCTGGGTTCGAATCCCGGGTGGGGCAAAGTGATATTTGGGCTTTTCTGCTCAGTATCAGCCCAGAGTCTGGAATTTGTGTCCAATGCGGCGATAAGTTCGCCATCTATCACATCATGGGTCGGAACACGTTTGGCGAAAATTGGGTGCCCTAGTTGGGACTCTGCATACCCCTTCGGACATAAATGCGTGATGTGTGTTTTTTTTTAATATTTGGATAGATTCATCGCATCTTTTGCCATCATTTATAATACCGATTCGAGGAAATGTATATAGCGGGCAACAGCAGTAATGTGCTCAAGTTGTTTGCCAGCTATTGTAATGTGACAAACACAATTACAGTCAACAATTATTTTAAGTCCCAACCTTGTAACTTAAATGCGCCCCTGTGGAACAGATGTTGTGATAACTCGCCGGCGGAACGGTAGCGGAGTTTTAATCTCGCCTTCGGATTTATCTAAAGTTAGGTCGTTAGCTTGGGTACTTTGAATAAAGCTTGGCTTCCTATTTGAGATGGTACTAGACGTATGGTTTTGGTACAGCGGTTTGGGATTACGGGGACAATTGTCTTGAGATTTAATACCTTTGTTTGCGGTACTGTACAGTCAGCTAGATAAGTCTTTTTTATACGTGCGCGGCAAAGTGATCCACTGCACAGAGACGTAGCTAGGCGTGGGTGAATGGGCCCTTGCCCACAGCCTCGCACTCAAAGGGGGCTCGCGATACCTCTTTAGATACGATGCCACCAGATGTCAAATCCCCGTTTATTTTTATATTTAACATTCAAAATGTTGCTGGCTATGGGCGGTCGTATCGTTCGTCATTAAAAAAATCTCATTTATATTTTTTATTTTATCATAAATAGGGATGTCTTGTTAAAGCGTGTTTGGTAAGATAAATTTATTGGGATAT
The DNA here is from genome assembly GCF_014839805.1 of Manduca sexta. Classification (NCBI taxonomy): domain Eukaryota; kingdom Metazoa; phylum Arthropoda; class Insecta; order Lepidoptera; family Sphingidae; genus Manduca; species Manduca sexta. Next base: position 5,037,245 of record NC_051118.1, read on the forward strand.
TCTTGGGAACGAAAATAAAGGGGCCTGGCTGAAGCGACTTCGCCTGAAGATAATCGGAGCAGGGTCCAAGTTACTGACAAGAAATGATTACCCCTGGCCGGTTGAAACAATTATGCCGGCTTGTTACTCAATGTTTATGATGAGACATTGTTGTGTGCTCTACATTGTATGTACACCATTATGTTATTTATCTGTGGTGGCAATGTTGATTATATTCTTAGAAAAGCGCAGTGATATATGAACTAATATTGACATTTGATAACAAAATTACAAATACTGTATCAATAGAATAATATTTTATTGAAGCCATATTATGTGATGTAAGTAGAATAAATGTTAACAACAAAATTAATGTTACACAAGTATAACAACAAGTAACTTTTGCCTGCGCCTGCGCCCGTGTGAAAAGTATTTCCGGGATAAAGATAGCTTATAGCACTTGAGATTAGATTATCATTTCAAGAAGATAAAAAAATTAAACATTGTTTTCGTAAATTTGTTTATGTATTTATTATATCTAGCTTAACTAGCAATTTTAATTAGTCATCGACTCCAAAATTGGTAACCAGAATAATATGGATAATGTTAAATTATTTTTTGGTTCTTGGAGGCAGTATAATTTGTTGCTAAAAAATTAGTATACGTTGACATCATAGTTGAGTACATTTAAAAGTTTTTTGATTATTCTTCCAAGTCAAGGGTCCAACACCAATAAAATTTATAGGGGACTACACGGGAACCACCAGCTTTCAAATAAAAAAAGAAGCATGGAAATCGGTTTACCCAGTCAAAGTTCTGAGGTAACAAACATAAAAAATAATATGTACAGTCGAATTGAACCTCCACCTTTTTTTTAAGTCGGTTACATTAACCACCTAATTATATAACGATGTGTGAAATTATCTCGGTGTGTCACGGACGCGATTCTTTCACACCTACCTACTTTTTGGTAGATAAACACGTGAACTTATGATATGGTTGCTTGAAAGGCAATTATATATTACAAGCGAAAAATATGCTAGCCATCAGCTATCAGCCACTGCTGATCCTGGCTTACAGGAGTTGTAGTGGTGGGTGTGAGGGCGGGAAAGTCTCACAAGCGAAAAATATACCGAAAATTAGTCATATAAATATTTGTATTCGCCCGATTTTTCTGCATCGTTTGACCTAGCTTACATACATAGCTCCAAGACAATTATAATATCATTAGAATAAAATAAATAAAGTAAAAAGTTTAATTTTTATGAATATCCTAATTAAAATCAAAACTTCTCTTCTCTCACATTAGATATGATTGGTTTCCAGGTGTCGATATGTATATTGTAAATCCTAACAATTACATAAGGAACTAAACGATAAATCATAATCACAGAATTCTCAATACCCATCCAAAATCAATAGCATGCAACAAAACAGGTGGAAAATGCAAATACAGTATAAAATTACAACTCTTATTTCCGCACGGGCTGCATGCTCGTTTCCTTATGCGCTTAATAAAAAAAAAAAGAAAAATTCATAAAGCCAGATGTAAAAATTAAAATTAAAAAATGAAACACTCCACCCCAAACTTGAATACGCTCTCGAGCGGTCTGCATTTCAGATTCCTTTTAAATAAAGTAATTTTTTTTCGGCACTTTTAATTGAAGCTCGCTATCGTTGGCCGGTAGAGGAAAATTAACAGAGTGGAATTTCCAACGTATTCGTATGGTCACGAAGCGCGGAAAAGTGGAAGCGCCTCGGGGAAAATGGCGGGCAACTTTAAAACAATTTGTGCTACGAGTTGAGTTTTATGTACGCAAGATTTACTAATTACCTACAGATAAAATATTATCCTCGAATATTATAAAAGCCCCCCCCCTCCCCTAAGTCTAAAGGCGATAAAGTAAAATAACTATCGAACATTTTTCGATTAAATTTGGTATAGATAGTTTCAGACCCTGGGAAGGAGACAACTTTTTATTCCGGGCAAATATATAGCAGTTTTTTTATCCCAGAGAACTCTACCACACGGTAGAGTTTAAAGCTACATTCAATATAAAATTATAACTTTCTTATACAGTAATAAGTAAATAGAAAGACACCATCAACAAAATAATTAAGAGTCAAGATCCTCAGTAACGGTGAACCGGCTGGACAGAATAAGTAAAAAGAGTTAAAAACTGTAAATATAAAGATACTATTTGCTAAGCAAAAGGTGTCCTGTATGCAAACGTCCCACATGGAAAGGAAATTGATACTAATTCTTAATCTGTGAAACTTCGTTTGTGTAGAAACTTATGCGTCTACTTCTGACACCAAAAGTTAGTACCACCTCTTTTAACACTTACCTATATATTATTTACTAGACATTATGAAACTTAACAGTTAACACCTAGGTCTCAAGGTGACGAGCGCAGTGTGTGCGTTGCAATATAGTACTTCGTTATGAAAATTTCTATTATATGATTACTGTTTATAAGGAATTATATAGCTTAACATCAAGAGCGAAATAATCATCTCATTATACTAGTAATAAAAAAATATATATCACAAGAACCACTTATTTGTTTATCGAGCGTTCTACAAAAATACGTTTACAGATTCTTATAATAATAATATCAGTATATCAGACCGAATTATATACTATCCCACTGTTGGGCACGGTCCTCCTCTCCTACTGAGAGGGACTAGGCCTTGTCTAATGCGGATTGGTGGACTTCACACACCTTCGAAATCATTTTGGAGAACTTTTCAGGTATGCTGGTTTCCTCACAATGTTTTTTTTTTCATCGTTAAAGCAAGCGATAATTCACAAAGAATTATACATACTATATCTAGAAAAGTCAAATCCAACCCCTTGTACTTTGAACCTGAAGAGATTCGTTTCTGCATTCCGTTCCGCTCCCAACTAAGCTGTCGCCACATATCCCTATAATTTAGGTATAAATTACAAATAGAGCTAGCTAATAGCGCTGCACTAATTGTACCGGAAATATAACGATTAGCAACAGCCGGTGAAAAACACGCAATGATTCATTCCCGTATATCCTGTTTTACCTCAGAGAGCTAATATCAGCCGTGCATACTATCCCACTGTTAGAAATGGCTCACTCTTCTGCTAAGAAGGTTTAGCCTTACCACGCTGACCTACTAGGTCAGACCTAGTGCAAGTTGATAGACTTTGAATACATTCCGAGTCCTTTTTTTTTATTTGGGTGAAAATTCAAATATAGAAAACTGCGATAAAATACGACAACTAGTTTTATTACGATGCCTAACATTCGCGGAAATATAAGAAATCATTATATTCTAATTATGCTCGGAATACAAGTTCTACTGTGAACTTTCCCGGCCTGTATGATATAGTAAAGTACAGCCTATTCTTGTGCTAAATATCATCCACATTTGGTTAGCAGTTCTTACATTTACGTATCATAAACGTCCAAACATCTTCACAGACTTATGCCTTTATAATATTAGTAACGATTAATATTTTGCCTCCTTTCCTCTTATGGTAAAGTAGGCGTTGTTCTCGGCTTCGCCCGCGTAAGAAGCTTTACCCGCTACAGAAGTCCCTTAATGACTGTAGGGATTCATATCGTCACCTGTACGATGCTAGCGACATCTATTTAAACATCTGATTAAAAATCTCCATTGTTTCCCCTGTGAGCAAATATATCAATCCAGTAAATGGTTTATTAATGTGCCAAATTTCATCAAAATCCCTTCCGCTGTTGCTGCGTTTACTTGTAATAAACATCTAAAAATTTTCATAAATTTTCGCATTTATAACATTAGTAAAATATCACTCAAAATAGCAAACAACAATTTATCTAGGTGTCGCAAAAGGCAGCAAATTCCAATAATACACATACTTCTATATTTAGGTCATAAATCAAATCACTTTTAGCTTGTATAAGTTACCTTATCACACATTTGAATCACGTTAGCGGCCCGCGATAAGCCCAAGCGATAATTCACATTGTTTCGTACGTGAGAAAGTTCAATATTTAATCAAGTGTACGACGTGTGTTTGAGATTGTAATTATTCCAGTGTTGAGTTGATAATCAATTTGTTCTGGCCTAGTGACATGGACTGTGCCACTGTGGATTGGAGGTCTGAGATTCGATTCCTATACTATAAGATAGGGATAAGTTTTGTACCCGGATGGTTACCGACCGTATATATGGCAGCTTGACTGCGTCAATGGCGTAATTCTGCATACGCGGTACGAGTACGACTACCGCGCTGACTCGTGGGTTTGAATCGGGTCGGGTCAAAAAATAATTGTAACTTTTTATTTCAAAAGTTACTCAGTCGCAGCTCGAAGTCAAGAAATTGACGGTGTGAAAACCCGTGCCTCGGAAACCACATAAAGCCGTTGATCCTACGCCTGATATCTCTCCGGTCATGTCGGGTTGCACCTGTGTATTGCGCACACACTTGTGCACTATAATTTCTTTTGCGTACCTGGCCGATCTCCCTTGAGTTGACAATTGGCTAGGACGAATTACTCATTCATATGGAAGCTTTATTCCTTAGCTATGACTACTTCAAATAATCTAAAGACTACAGTGAACATACACGAGAAAATAAGATATGTCGAGGAACAGGTTAGAATGGGTTTGCTAAATAATTTACGATAGAACTGCCGTAACGTACCGGATGTACGTTCCCGCGAACGACCCAGGAAGCGTTGGCTTGACGTTCTCCGGGAAGATATGAGAGTCAATGGTCTCAATGAGCAGGAAGCAAAAGACCGGGGGAATTAGAAGGATCGCAGAAGGAGGGCGGACCCTGGCACCTAGGCCGGGATAATCGACAAGCAGAAGAAAAAGAACAACTGCATTCAAGTTTTGAAACTTTTGGACATCAAAGGAAAGGCAATATTATAAAACTGTGAATTCTGAACTATTTATTACAATTAATGTTTCTTAAACATGTATCGTATGAACAATATTGCATTTCACTTAGAACCAAGAGAAAGTTGACCCATCCGTTCTAAGTAAGTATCATACAACAGAGCGATCAATAAAAATGGAAATATTACGGAAAAAGCCGCGTGAACAAACTAGCCACTATACAAACACGTGTGATCCGACCGCATTGAACCCGAGACGTTCGTTTTTATGACGTGTAAAAATAACCAAATGCATAGACATTAAAGTTTTTGTTTTTATTTCACTCACGAGTATAGATATTAAACACTTCACTATGCGATACTATTTGTAGGGATCATTGGCGAAGCATACAACCCGATTCCTACCGGCTTCCTTTTAAGGTTTATTTATGTTTGTTTTATTTTGTTTCTGTTAAATTGGCCGCTATATGTTTGCTAAGGCAATTTTTTTCTCGCGTTATTTTTTGAATATTTTTACCCTTCGCTACGAGTAGGGATCATTTCTTTAAACATGTTGCTCGAGTGAAAAATCTTTTTTAAATGTACTCAAAATACACAGGATAAAATACCTATTTGTATACCAAATTTCATCCAAATCCGTTCAGTAGATTTTGAGAAACTCAATAACATATACACAGACAGAAAAGGGGACATTGGTTTATAATATGTATAGATAATTGAAATTAAACTAATTTTCGGATTCTATCGCGGTTTTTAGTATTTTATTGTTCTCCCGACGTTTCGAAGACTTTGCGGCCTTCATGGTCAAGGGGCGGACACCTCGGAATTTTTTTTTTACTAAAAACCGCGATAGAATCCGAAAATTAGTTTAATTTCAATGTCTAACATTCGGGTAAACATAAGAATTCATTATGTATAGATAAATTTAGATAGATATAGATTATGACGTAGAGTGCAAACCTCATTCTACGTCATAATTGTGAAATCATATTGATTTCCAACGTCAGGTGTTGTGTAACACCGTGTTGGAAAGTCGAAAATACGCGCGGAGACATATTTTATCATACAAGTATGTTCTTATTGAACTTCTTTTGGCATGAAAGTAATAAAAGAAGTCATATATTTCACCTTAACGGTGTAACTGAAAACAAATATCGGGGCGGTGGCAAACTTCAGATGAATGATATTAGGCCAATATTATATGCAACTTAGTTTCGATGTGATATCAGCTGAGTTGCTGTCAAATTAAGGTCAGCATCTTAAAATAGTCTCTCGTTAATAAACCCATATTAACTTCAACTTGAATCATATCCCAAATGTGATGAATTTCGACAGCAGATTTTTATATATTTAACCGCGCCGACTCAGCTGAGTACAAGGTATTAAACGACAACTTAAGCTTTGGATATTAAATAGTCCCATATATTAAACGTCTACTTGAGATTTAACTCAAAGATGAGTTTGGTTCATAAATACGGCCCTTGGATTCTATCTCTCAAGATACTGCTTTCTTTGCTTCAAATACTAATGTCAAAATTGCCAATTTACTGACAGAAGTCATTATATAAATATGCGCGTCACGACCATGGCGGATTTTAAAAAGATCCGTAAAGGTGAAACTACGCGACATCGGAATACCGTTTTAATATTGAGCTTTGGGTTAACGGCCCGCACATCGCTTAAAACAAAATGGTAGGACGAAAATAATATGTATACAGACGAAATAAGTATGAAAAGGCGAGTGTTAGTGCAACTGCTTCGCTTTTGTAATGTCGCGCGCGAAATTGTTTGTGTGAAATTTTAAAAATCGCATGCTAAATGCTAGCAGTAAAAGTGGATACTCACTTAATAGCCCTCACCTTTAATACTTGAGATGATGCAGATTAGGGCCGTTAATACAGGCCCCGCAGTCAACACCAGGGGGACATGGCGAATGGTACACTCCTTCCCCCCGGTTTGAAGCGCGCAGTGCCCTGGAGGAAAGAGGAAGAGGAGAAAAGGGAGGGGGGGGCGAAAGGGAAGAAGAGGAAAATTTCAGGATAGGCGGAGGGAGAGGAAATGTTCGCGATCTCTTATAGGCTTCAATGTGTACTTGGCATTGCGCTATGTGCCTAGGGTCGCGGCATAATGTCTTCCGATGCATGGGCGTACATTTGGTGTGAGGATCAAGCGCCAAGAATAGAGCCGTTACGAATGTTATGGGCGTACATTTGGTGTGAGGACCAAGCGCCAAGAATAGAGCCGTTACGAATGTTATGGGCGTACATTTGATGTGAGGACCAAGCGCCAAGAATAGAGCCGTTACGAATGTTATGGGCGTACATTTGATGTGAGGACCAAGCGCCAAGAATAGAGCCGTTACGAATGTTATGGGCGTACATTTGATGTGAGGACCAAGCGCCAAGAATAGAGCCGTTACGAATGTTATGGGCGTACATTTGATGTGAGGACCAAGCGCCAAGAATAGAGCCGTTACGAATGTTATGGGCGTACATTTGATGTGAGGACCAAGCGCCAAGAATAGAGCCGTTACGAATGTTATGGGCGTACATTTGATGTGAGGACCAAGCGCCAAGAATAGAGCCGTTACGAATGTTATGGGCGTACATTTGATGTGAGGACCAAGCGCCAAGAATAGAGCCGTTACGAATGTTATGGGCGTACATTTGATGTGAGGACCAAGCGCCAAGAATAGAGCCGTTACGAATGTTATGGGCGTACATTTGGTGTGAGGACCAAGCGCCAAGAATAGAGCCGTTACGAATCTTATTTTACTAATATTATAATCATATGCAAAAGTTCGTTAAGACGTTTGGACATTCGAAAAGCGGATGCAGATAATGTTTTAAATGGATTTAAATGAAATTTAGCACGCAGATGGATTGAACACATGGAATCTTATACCGGAGAAGAATTATCACGTATGAAGTCCCGAAAATGGCCTATTAAATAAAAATATAAGTTTTAAAATTTCAATTAACATAATGAACTTTGAACTCACTAGTTTGATGTTTTTGGTAATGCAAAAGACTTATCGTAATGCACGCATCTGCATTGGTTACATGTATACTACTAAATGTTGCTCGAAGCTTTTGCCCGGATGAAATACCTTTCTTGGGATATTATCGCTGGTATAATTTTCGGGATTAAAAGCCTTTATGTATATCTAGGACATGTTCTAATGGTAAATTTCGTCCGAATCTATTCCGCGTTTTTACGTTAATAAATAAAAAAAGTCACCCATAGACAGTAGAAACACCATGAATTCCAAACTATGGTATTCCACTGCACTCGCCATCATGAGATATGAAACGTTAAGTCTTATTATGTCCAGTAGTTACACTGGCTACGTCCTTCATACTGGAACACAACAGGGACCACACACTCCTGCTTGGCTACAAAAATAGACATTGCAGTGGTACCTACCCAGGCGGACTCTCACATATGAGAAACCTACCAACATTAAATTATCAACCACTAATAATCTTATCAAATATCACTTGTTAATACGACTGTATCTGATATTTATTCACGACGTGCCGCGGCGCGTCCACACCGCACATGTAAGGCTCTATTTACAAGCATGTTTTACAACGGCCAACGTCGACCTTTTGTCTCCGCGGCCCTTCGCTTTGAATAACATTAAAAATAGTTCGTAATTCTTCTACACAATTAGTACAGATGGCGGGTTCGGCTTTGTTGTGTTAATAGTATAGGGACATTGGTGTGAACAGGGTAATGAAGGTGCTTCGACAGAAGTGTTCTATGAGATGTTGTTGTGTAGTAAAACATAGGTTACAATACACAACAGTATACTATGAAGTGAGGTGCGAACTTTGGGTAAGTGCAATCATTTCTTATGTTCAAATGTTAGACATTAAATTAAACTATTTTTCGTAGTTTATCGCGGTTTTGATTATTTACTTTTCTCCTTTATTCACAATTTTTTTTTCTTACTTATTTTTTCTTTTTGGGTGAGTGTGTATCTGCGCGTGTGAAACATTTGGATAAGGAATTTTCTGTTAAGGTGTAGTTTGGCATTGGGCATTAGGTTTTAGAATCAACGTTCAACATGTGAAAATGATACTTAATTATTTCTTTTAGGATTCCTAATCCAAAATACACCAAAATACTATGTAAGTAAACAATTTAAATGTTCTTCATTGTTTACTGTAGACATACATTATTATGATAATCACTATAAATACGTAATATAATTACACAAACACACAAATCACGCATTTATCCTAGAAAGGGTATATAGAGACGCAAGCAGGGAACTTTCTTTTCGCTAAGTGTGTTCCGTCCCATGATGTGATAGGGGGCGGGCTTATCGCCATATCAGGCACAAATTCCAGCCTCCGGGCTGACAGTGAGCAAAAAAACCCAAATATCACTTTACCCGAACCGGGATTCGAACCCAGGACCTCAGAGCACTGCCGTACCGCACATACAGTTCAACCACGCCACCGAGGCAGTCACATAACTAAATCGAATAACATATATTTACAATTAATGTAATTTAAATACACTCAATAGGAAATAAAGTGCAACATCCTTTAACAATTCACAAACTGAATACAGATCTGCGATAAACGCCGACCATCATTCAACCGACACGAAGACCATAATCTATGGGACGGATATCCGTCTAGACGGACAGCGGACGGACCAACCGATGCGATATGGACATAAGAATTATTTATAGTTTCAAAAAAAATAGTTCCAACAAAAAATGGCTTGATAAAATGACAGCGGACGACAGTTGCGGATTTAGGGTATTATGGGGGTTACGACTCACGACTTTTGGGACAAGCCGTGACCTGAAGGTATATCTTTACTGTAAAGAAAACGGGAAGGATATAAATCACTACGTTTATTTGTTTCTGATATTTTTTTTGTATGTGCACTTCAAAGTGGCCCCACTGATGATAACTGGAGTGTGGTCAAATAGAATGTCGACTGACAAGAGGTGATTACCCCTCAGCAGTCGTAACAATTATGCCGGCCTGTTGGAGCCGTATATATACAGGTTGATCCCGGAATGCGATACATTTCCGTGGGCCACTTTGGCGGGTTTTTCATTACCTTGTGTGCTTGATATACTTACCTAGGTTTTCCTCAAGCACGACAAGATTTCTTTTAAATTTAATTTAACATATATGACGCTATGGCCATTGAACTATTTGAGGAGATTTAGGCAATTTGGCTACTTTATCTATTACTAAAAATTGCTCGCGGCGCCGTCCGTTTATAGAAACTGTTAAATATTCCCACAATAATATTTTCTGGAATAATAAATAACATAACCAAGACAATATGGTCCATCTAAATACCAAATTCCAAACTTCAGCAGTTTTTGCGTTTACTTATAACTTAAAAACATCATACAATCATTCATATTCACATACATATTGTTAAGATATTACAATATGAAAATAGAAATTGAAGATGCCAATTATAATATAATTATGTAAATCATACTAATATGTATTAGAAACGCGAAAGTTTGTCAAAATGTTTGTAAAACGTAAATACAATAACAACTAAACGGATTTAAATGAAATTATGTACACAGGTAGACAATGTGCTGGATTAGCACATGGGCTAATTTTTATCCTGGTAATTCCTCCTATGGAAAATAAAGGATTTTTTTAACTAAATGTTTTAAAAAGATGGCGCTGGCACCGTGTTATTTTATGCATTTATGTAGCGTAAAAGGTTCCGCCCATGGGAAATAAAGGATTTTTTTAACTAATTGATTTTAAAGATGGCACCGGCGTCGTACTGTTTTAGGCATTTTTGTAGCGTAAAAGGATTTTCACACGGACGAACCCACGACAAACACGTTACATAATTTTATCAGTTGCACAAATAACCATTGAGCCTTCAAGTCTTTGGTCCATAGTGACTACTCTTTAGATAACAAACAAACGGTGATCTGATAGGAAATCGATCCACCCCAATTCCCAAAGATGTTTACGCGCCGTGTTTATTTTGTGAGTATTTTTTTTATAATAGCTTTGAATGAAGGGACGAGGTTGCCGTTCGCCTGATGATAAGCGATACGACCGCCCATAAACAGTAGAAACACCCTCCAACATCTTGAATTACAAAGTATTGTTTGATATTCCAATGCGCTCGCCATTCTGAGACGAAAGATGTTAAATCTTATTATGTCCAGTATTTACACTGGCTACAATGTACAATCGGACAAGTTGGTGCTAGTACACTTCCAAACACATTTTGCTTGACCGGTCTAATGTCCCGAGATATTTAGACACGCCCCTGTCTCATATTTCACCAATTACGACAGTTTTGGAGATGTGCGAAAGGAACAGCAGATAACTATTATTGTTTACTTTAGTTGTATTTTACTGATTGACGACGCGCACGCAACTATTGAGTACCAGTAGTATTTTGCTCACAATTATTTTTCGTTTACGGACACCGATATCTTGCCACTACGTAGACTTATGTTCGTTTACTGGACTCTTAATTACTTAGTCGCCGACCCGTCATGTGACTACTGCACCATGGATTATATATTCCGGGAATTAAATATTACAGTAAGTAAATCAGTCATACTATACTATATAATATTTTAATATTAATTTTAACTAGTGGATGTTAATATGCGTGGGAAAAATATCGTCAGGGCAGAGAACTAATAATTAAAATTTTGCAGTTTTGAGAAAATCGCGGTTTATGGCTTTTTTTTAATTATTGGTCATCATAATTAATTATATTTAAAGCCAACATAGACCACCTTTTTAAGCTCTTTTAAATATAATTATAATATTATTGAGTTTTGATGAATACTTATTCCTTTAATTGTGTAAAACAGACTTCAATATGCTACTTATTATATTTTATATTAATCCTTAAGTTATCCTATCTATCGTAGGGTCAAATATCATTAGTCATTGTGTGTTTTTTGCCAAAAATTAACATAGTGCTATTGATCATACTTGTAGTAATCTATGTAGTATGTTATTTAAGTTGCTTTACGAATAATCAAATGTCAAAATATTGAAAAGAAATATAATTGGAAAACTTAAAAGTACTCAATGCAAAAATAAACTACTTCGACGGGTATACTCACTATACTTATAGGTGTTACCTATCTTTTCTTGATCTCAGTTAAAAATTCAGAGTTTTCGATATTGAAACAGCAGTAGCATTAAGCGTAACTTTTACCGTCAACTTTTAATAGTAAACTCTAATTTAATGTTGGGAATATATTAAGTCAGGCCGGTAAGCCTTTTAGTCCAGTCAATAAGCTCAAAAAGTTGTCAATTTATGTATTATAAAGATCCAAAAATATGAGTGATAGCTCATTCGATTTGGATAACATGACGTCTAGAAAAATAATCTTTAGTGTTCATTGGCACTTAAAAAATACAATTGTTATTAAGAGGATAAAGAGGTTCTTCGATAACTTAAAAAATAAGAAATAAGGAGGAAATTTCCAATTTAAATCCTCCTTATTTAAGAAATAAGGAGGAAAGGAGAATGCCCATTTTTGTATGAAAGTTGGGCTACGCTTGCGTCTGTACAAAACCTTCACTAAACTATAGGGAATATATCCTAATTCTTATACAAATTGAAAACAATTGGATATTCGATGGGAGTTCGGAGTAATCAGAATTTTTATAACGCAGTTATTTTGAGGTTAAGTAGGGACTGCAATAATGTACGGCAGAACGTAACTACGTGCCTAATTAAGATGAATATTGCAGAACCTACTTGTTATTGCTATAAGCCATTATTAGACATTCTTTTCACCTAGCTTTAATTGCCATCATAGGATGATAGGTACTAACATATCTGATAAGACGAAACTCCAATAAAACTTAAAAAGATAATATGACGGAATATTAGTTTTTCCACGGAGCATATTATGTTGCCTGACCTTTTGTGTACTTATATATTTTTCTGACTTACGACTTATTCTATTACATGGATTACCTAATCTTTAATTCCACCTACCATTATCTCACTCCAATATGGCGTCAACGCATATTGTAGAATAGATTCAGATTAGTGTTTATGACCGGCCTATGCCTGACGCCAACCCTCTTTGGAGGATTCCGATCCCAGGCAACTCATGTTAGAAACACCGAGATAAAATGTTGCTTGGCCTGGAAATCGAACCCAGGAACTCACTTCACAGCCTGATTACGCTAATAGTTAATTATCATAGGAAAGAAAAGTAAAACGAGAAATACGAAATCGGATGCATATTTTTATATTATAGATGTATATTTTTAATAGAGGTATATATTCTTGACATCCTAAAATAAAAACAAGAATTTGATATAGCTGCAGCACGTTTATGTATACTCCTGAAGTGAGTGCATGACTTCTTGCAGCGCTGGTCGGGTCATGTCATGTTGTTGTTGTCTGTGAACCTCTCTATTAGCTGATCTCCAACAAGTAGCACAAACTCATTCCCGCCTTGAAACCTAAAATATAATGTAGAAGTTGAGTAAACATGTTCAGATTATTATTATTGTTAAACTGTTTTCTTTAACTTTGGCAAGATTTTTCCCACATTGTGGGTATGTTAATAATAATCTACAAAACTTACAAACTGGACAGCTCGTCCAAGAAATATACGTGTCGTTGCTGTGGCACCGCAAAGGTGCAGTTAATACACCGCCGGGATATGCCGCCTCGATTAACTGTCCTGGGTCTAGGTTCTAGACGACATTGTGTTGCTAACTAAAAGCCTTCCGTCTCAAAATTCGAAACATACACTATTGTTTTTTAACAGAGGATTTCTCGACTCAACATTAAAATACATAAGAAAAAACACTCCGATCTTGAATAAGATAAATATAATAAAAAATAAATGAATTAACATTAAAACAAATATGAAATGTCAAAATGTCATTAATTTCAGTTGCCAGTGGAATAAAAAATCTCTACCCATATATTCATAATTTAAAAATAAAGTCCAGACATGTTTTAGCTGACTTTAGTATTTCCGTCAATGCAAGTACAAGTCGCCATTTGTTTGTTTTGGAACGATTAATATTTTTCTCTTTTTTTCCAGCTATTTGGAGCTTGGCCATAATTATTAGAAAGTAAAATATATTATTTTATAACAATATATTTGAGATGAATAAATATATTGTTATAAAATAATATACATATATTATAAATTCAAGTACAAGCACATTTTTTTGTACATAATTACTTTTTTATTCCATCTAAGAAGGGAATTTGTTATAAATTGGTATCATTTCGCCATATTGGCAGTAAATTATCGGATGCTTTATTTGCAACAATTAAACAACTTTTTTTTTCATATCTTTTAAACCCCCATTCGCTTATGACTGAAATAAATACAAATAAAGTAATAATTAAAATAGTGATTATTTGTGGATATTTGGTTGAGACGCATGACTGACGCAAAGATAGCCTGGTTTTGGGCATTGTCCTTTCCAATTTAAAGAAGAAGACGCCCGAAATTCTATCTCCTTTATTAATAATTTTTATTTAATGCCAAAAATATAGACGAGTATAAATAATTTATTAATAGGCGATAATTTGTTTTTATTACAGTAATATTGCATAGCCAACATTTTTATTGCTGCACATGTGCAGTTTAAAAGTGTAAAGAATTCACATAAAAGGGTCTTTGTTAGAGGACGACATTTTTATATGTTTTTGTTAACCCCGGTTCCATGTCGACGCCTTTATCGGAAAGCGGCGTCCATTGTTTATTGAATTTAGACGAGTTTAAAGATTTTAAGTAGTGGTAATATGATTTCTTACTAGAGTAATTAACTATGTCGGCGCGTTTGTAAGATCCGCTTATAGACGTTTAAGTCCCACCCAGTTTAACCCAGAGGTTTCTGTTATTATTGTTTCTTTTACAACTACATAATATGTAGCACTGAATGAAAGTAGAATTACAATCCGATTTAATGCAAATTTGGGATTTTTATCTCAATAAAATGTGTGCAATTATGGAAAACAAAGCTGATTTTTTACTTAATTTGGATTATTTCGTACTTGACCCACGTATTTTGTGTCGGCCGCACTGGCGTTCTGCTCCCATATAAATTTTATTATTTTGGCACTGTAGTCATTACGTTAAAATATTATTAGAATAATAGATTTTAGTAATTAATATATAATTTAATTGTATTACAGAGAACCACTGTCCCTCGATGTATACACTAGGATGCGGATGAGAGCTTCATCGCCAACCGATCCAGAGCGCACACTCTACTCAACCTGCCTGCTGAGCGTATCAAACTTGTAATGAATACAATTAAATCATATCACTGAAGTAACACAAAAATGTGTTTTATTTACATAGACTTTCTACGAAATTTCATTTTACATGTGTATCTCATTATTTATTGGTGTTGCAAATATATTATCTACTATATTCGATTTTAACTTTTGATAATTATATATCGTAGCGATATGTGCGTGAGCCTCATCGACTGTTTCACAAAACGAGCCTATTGAAATAAATCATTTTATTTGAAAGATTTGATTGTGAGATTTAAAAAATTATTTACTTTAAATATTACACTTAAAATGAACTCTGCAAATATAAACGTTATTACATTTGGAAGGCATCCCGAAAAAGTTAAGTAATCAAAAATCTTGTTTAGTTATCTCTGAAAATAATTACTTACTGCAAATATTTTTTTCAAATTTTCTTATTTTTAAAATTTTTCCCTTTATATCCGTAAATGATAATAATAACACTTACTTATGTAAAAAAACAGGTAGTTATATCTTTTGACGAATCGTGAAATTATTTGTATGAATTACTCAGCCATGACTTTTCTTTCTTATTTTTCTTATTAATGAAGGGTCTAAAATTATTATTTAATGACTCCAAGTTACTAATTTTTGGCACATTATTATTCAATAAGTTTGAGGTTGGTTGGAATTTATTCGAAACATAAAACCAGCGCCCATACAAAAAACGGACATGTCCTTTAAAAGTAAATAAAATGTTCAAAAAAGCATAAAAACAATTGAGAAAAAATATAATAATTTCTAATAATGAAACGAATAACAATAATTTATGATTATGTGAATGATTTAACGAATTAAATAAACTGTTTAAGTAATTTATATAATTCAAAATTCAATCATAATATGCAGCTATTAAATCGGTAAAAAAAAATCAATAACTGTAAGTTGATTATAGACTTTGGGTTTTAACTCAGCGAAAACTAAATAATTGGCTAAAGAAAGTAACTAAAATTTACAAACTGGACATGTGCAGCAATAAAATGTTAGCCTTGCAAATACTACTGTAATAAGAATTCAAATCTACGCCTACACTTATAATCTTTAAATGCCTCTAAATTCAATAGCATAACAATCGACTCAGTTTAACGATAAATGCGTCCACGTAAGACCGGTGTCAATACAAACATTGATAAAAATGCGCTCTTTAACAAACCATTTTTATGTGATATATTTATTCTTTTCAAACAACATCTGCAGCAATAAAAATGTTGGCCTTTCAATATTACTCTAATAAAAGCATATTACCACCTACACATAAAATCTTTAAACTCGCCTCAAATTCAATAAATAATAATCGCTGCATATCGATAAATAGTCCAATTAACTACTTCAAAAAGGTGTTAAATAGTTCAAATTAGGATGAAAAAAAGGTATTTCGTTATTAACTCAAAAACTATTCATATTTAAGATAAAAAAAGATCATTAAGAGGAAATAAAAAACAATATCTCCAAGAAGCTAATAATTTTAGGTCAATTATTTTAACTTTAATGTTAATACATAATATTTGTAAATACAGAGATTGGAATAAAATGTTATCGTCTAAGTTTTTGAAATAAAATAAAATAACAATTCAAATAATGAAATCTATTAACTATGATTTATTATTATAATATGAATTATTGAACGAATTGAATAAACTGAACAGTTTAAATTTTACGCTTAAAAATTCAATCATAATATTATGCAGCCATTGAATTTATTTAATAAATTAATTATAGACTATGGGTTTAAAGAGACCGAAAACTAAAAAAACGGCTTAAAAAGTAGCTAATCATAATTTACTAACAAAATATAGTTGTGACAAATATGGCGGAAATTGCTTTAAAATGATTATTTTTTGAATACAACATAAAGTTTGGTTTGTTAAAAGTTAAAAAGAAGATAATCAGGCATATAATATGATGATATAAAATAATTAACATAATGTCGTTTCTTATTTATTAAAAATAATGCCAAAAATTTTAACAATATAAACACTGTAAATCGCGATTGTCTCCAAACTATAAAACTTTTGTTATTACGTTCCTTACGCCGACGATATGCATCTTACAAGTATAGGAATTATCGTCATAGCATAGACGTGCGCGCATCAATTTTAATTTCGTTTTCTATTATACACTCAGCAGCGGTTCGGTAGTGTTACGTAACGTCATTGCAGGTAGCCAACAGACTTACGACTGATATCGATCTATGCAATCGATCCCAAACCCCGCCTCCCAAACGTAGTAAAACAAATTTGCCAAGTTATTTTGACCCTTAGGGTGGTCGACCGCCAACTTTGCTGATTGTACTTCAAACCGGAACACAACAGTGACTACACACCGTTGCTTGGCGGCAGAAATAGACATTCGAGTGAAAAATCGACTGTCCCACTCTTATTTATATTTAGATAATGATCCCGATGCTATTTGGCAAGAGGATACGGATTCTTTATATAATTAATACATTCTTTTCATTAATTTCGAAACTTCATTCCTTACGAGACAATTTAGACGGTCTTTGACCTGTGTAATATTGAGATAGTTTTAGGGTTCCGTATCTCAAAAGGAACACTTGTAGGATCACTTTGTTGTCCACCTGTGTCTGTCTGACTGTCAAGACCCTTTTTCTCAGGAACGTGGAGAGGTTTTCCGTTGAAATTTAAATCAAATAATCGGGTCTACGAGCTTTATGCTGTGAAAAAATCATACTTGTTATTTAATGCGATCAAAAGATATGACCTTTATGTGGCATATTTTTTATTTCACAAGAGAATCCAAACCTTTAGGGTACTTCCCGTTGACTTAGAATCATGAAATTCGACAAGAAGCTTGTCTTACAGTACATGTAATGGAAAAAATATGTAAACCGCAAATATATATCTCAATAACAAAAGAAGCTAGTTCCGGAACCCTCGGTACGCGAGTCTAACTCTTACTTGACAGATTTTTATACGCCATTGAAAAAGACGAGTAATAGCAACACTTAAACATTAAAATGAAACTATTTTGCGGATATTGTCGCGGGTTCTATATTATAATTTTCTCCTGAAGTTCCGCAGACTGCAACCTTCATAAGTAGGGGGCGGACAGACTGGCCATCTGAAATTTTAAAAACATAGTCTATGTGCTTCTAAGGTCTATATTAGCCACGCAGAACTCGCTCTAGATTCATAGAAATTAAACGTTAGGTTTGCTAAACAACAGTAAATGTCCTTCAAACCGGAACATAACAGTACTAGCTCAGTGCACGGCTAGATTGAGTATTGAGAGCGTGAATGCACACATCATATCGTAATTAGAACAGTTTGCAATTACAAACGTTGTTTAACCATTTTTTCTGGAACATTGTCTATTTATTTGCACTTTATATATGTACTAGCTTTTGCCGGCGGCTCCGCCCGCGTTATAAAGTTTTTCAGGCTAAAGTTTTCCGTTATAAAAGTAGTAGTTTCCCGGGAGCCTCTCAAACTGTCTCCATACCAAATTTCATCTTAATACGTTGGGTAGTTTTTGAGTTTAACACGTTCAGGCAGACAAATGCAGCGGGGGACTTTGTTTTATAATATATTTTTTAGAACTTTTTAAGAGGAATAATCCCGTCATACATCATTGTTGCATAACTTTAATCGTTTACGCAGCGCACGCAACGGAAGCTCTCAAAACTAATAATTTTTCCCCGTTTTTGCAACATGTTTCATTACTGCTCCGCTCCGATTGGTCATAGCGTGATGATATATAGCCTATAGCACTCCAGGAACAAAGGACTATCCAACACAAAAAGATTTTTTCAGTTCAAACACGGTAGTTCCTGAGATTAGCCATTACTGCTCCGCTCCTATTAGTCATAGCGTGATGATATATAGCCTATAGCACTCCAGGAACAAAGTGCTATCCAACACAAAAATATTTTTTCAGTTCGATCTGATAGTTCCTGAGATTAGCCATTACTGCTCCGCTCCTATTGGTCATAGCGTGATGATATATACCCCATAGTACTCCACGAACAAAGAACTATCCAACACAAAAATATTTTTCAGTTTGAACCGGTAGTTCCTGAGATTAGCCATTACTGCTCCGCTCCTATTGGTTATAGCGTGATGATATATAGCCTATAGCACTACACTAATAAAGAGCTATCCAACACAAAAAGAATTTTTCAGTTCGAACCGGTAGTTCCTGAGATTAGTCATTACTGCTCCGCTCCTATTGGTCATAGCGTGATGATATATAGCCTATAGCACTACACTAATAAAGAGCTATCCAACACAAAGAGAATTTTTCAGTTCGAACCGGTAGTTCCTGAGATTAGTCATTACTGCTCCGCTCCTATTGGTCATAGCGTGATGATATATAGCCTATAGCACTCCACGAACAAAGGGCTATCCAACACAAAAAGAATTTTTCAGTTTGGACCGGTAGTTCCTGAGATTAGCCATTACTGCCCCGCTCCTATTGGGTATAGCGTGATGATATATAGCCTATAGCACTCCACGAACAAAAGGGCTATCCAACGCAAAAAGAATTTTTCAATTTGGACTGGTAGTTCCTGAGATTAGCGCGTTCAAACAAACAAACAAACAAACAAACAAACAAACAAACAAACAAACAAACAAACTCTTCAGCTTTATATAATAGTATAGATTGGCGGGTTTAATACTAAAGGCATTCGCTTCCAGTCAACTGTAAGATGGAGCAGAGATAAATGAAGTGGGTAGATGCATCAAGATAACTTGATATTTAAAGAAACATACATAAGAGTAAATAAGGAAATTAATATTAAATATCGACGTATATTGAATACAAACATAAAATACAAATTATTATTATATATGGATATGTATATAATAATGTGAGTTTAAGTGAGTCTTCTGTATCGTTCAATGTGTTACTGACAAATTGGTATTATATAAAATTATTTTAGATGTTACAAGTTAGGGACACGCAACTGATAAGAGATCATACAATACCATATAAATCATCAATGGTTTTTAAGGTATAATCTTTCCTCAGATTTACTATCGAAAGTAGATGCACATTGTTCAATATGCGACTACATGTAAAGGAAGGTTTAGCTGAGTAGTTGTGAGTATAGGGTCTGCATCTTAAGATAGTCGCTAACCCACATTAACATCAGCGCAAATTATATTTTAGGTCACAAATTCACAATATGTGACAGATTTTGACGGCTCAATTTTGTTTATGTAACAGCGCCGACTCAGCTGAGTACAAGCTCTTAAACAACAACTTAAGCTATGTCTATGAAATATTTCAATACATTAAATGTCTACTTGAGATTCTACTCAAAGGTGAGACAGATTTATTAATACAGCTTTAAAATTAGTTACAGTTCACTATCCCAATTGCATACATTTCCAACCGTACATTATGAATCTTAACATTTTGTCTGAGGGTGTAAATTGCAATGCAATAACGGAGTCCTTTGATGGTGTTATTTCTGTTAATGAGCACTCATTTGTTTCCAGGCGAGCGGCATACTCGTTTATTTATTTGAATAAAAAAACAATACAAATAACACTTGATACCATGATCACGCGCAATAGTGCAGGACGCAAACTCGTCGGACCCGATCTTTGAGGCCGTGGTGGCTGGTAGCGTGGGAACTGGTCGCAACCCCTGCCGCGGTGGGAAGCCCGCGAGATGTCACCGCAATAGTGCCGCCGTGCTTCCCGGTTTACCGGGACATTTTCCGGTTATAGTAATACAATTACAATAATCGTGTTTTTCCGGTAATAGGAAGGAGACATTTGATAAGTGCACAAAAAAGCTTCCGGAATGGACAGATACAAAACAATATGAAATTTAAAATTGTTTATTACAGCAAAACAAACCTTAAAACAGTAGACAATGTTTTTGCTGCTCACAATGTATCTGCGAACTATTTCCTTCGATTTCTTCACTAGGCGAGCCTGTATCGAGTTAATCATGACTAACTCTTAATATTGAATAACTACTGGCAATAGTGTAGGAAGCAAACATGTCGGACCCGGTATTTGCAGCCATGCTAGTAGCGTGGGAACGAATTGCAACCTCTCTTTGATGAGAGGCCTGCAAGATATCATTGCAATAGTGTTGCCATACGTCTCGGTTTATCGGAATATAACCCGGTTCGTAGTATTTTCAGTGGTAATTCAGTTGAAGAATTGCAGAAGGAATTATTATCACACTAGTACAACAAAAAAAGCATATTTCTGGGTTATCGAAAGTTTTATAATATCCCGGCTGACTCCAGGAAGTTATGGCAACCCTATCGCAAGGCCACGCCCGTTGCAATAAAAAGATATCGTATACATTTCTGGTTTTCGAATTAAATGTAAATATCGACTTACAGCGTTGTGCATTAAGACTTAAATGGATTTAGATCATTTTCTCTTTCGGTGACAATGCCAAAACATTTTTTGATGTGGCTGATGCGAGCTCCTATTACGCCCATGAATGACCCGAAATTGGCCTTGATCTGATCATTTCTGGGCCCTGTTCCTGGGCAACGTTACCACAGCCCTAGTTATCTCACTGCCTGTAGCGGCCCTAAAATGAGACTCCAGGCGGAACAAAAAAAAACTTGCCTAGTTTTAACAGCTTCGTTAGAAAAAAATACTGCAAGCGCGAGGCCCCGACGGCTTGCCCTAAGGCCGCCTCTAGTCACTGTTCAGTAGTAGAGTTCATGGGCGATGCGACTCACTTACATGGGCGGAGTGTAGGTCCACCAGTTACGCCTCCATGGCACAGCCACCGAACTTTTCAAGAATAGGGTACCGGAGTCATTTTTGTTCTTTACTATTATCAAATATTTACATAATATAAATTATAACACAGAAGGAATTATTAAAATCCGGTAAAAAATCAACAAGTTATAAGTCTTTGAATTTCGGTGGAAGGGGTAATTAACAAGAAACAGAAAAGAGACGAAATATCCACATGTGACGTCATCGGGAATTACGACGCGTGCGAAAAAGAGATGAAGCGATATGCCCACATCGCGCCCACTTCTGCACGTTACAATATTTTAAATATGAATTACTCGCTCATTTTTTTACCAATTGTTATGCAGTTTTCGCAGGAGTGCTTCTTTTTCGTATTATTAACCATTACACATAGAATAATGTACAAAATCAAGCATAGGCCGGTCCCCTATTAGCATGAGCTTAACTTATCATATTTAAATATAACTACTGAATGAATTTTCGCAGTTTTTGTGTTTATTTTTAATAGGAAATGTCAAAGCTTTTGCAGGTTTTCATAGTCACGAGACAGTCTAAACACAAAGTAGGGTCAGTTTATGAGAGGAGGTCACTTAACTTGCGTAGACACTCTTGCCCCCTGATTCATAGACGTTATTTATATAAGGACGGAGCATTGCTGTGATAACAAGTCTGTTTCTCGGTGCTGACGGTATGGCAGCCTTCGCAGTGCGTAGACATAGGGCCATTGTGATTGGCTAATATCGAGATACAACTTTGATCTAGTTGTCTGTCAAATAAACAAAGCTGAACAAACAACAAGCTGTCACATAAATAAAGCTGAGAAACAGACTTTGAATAAGAGGGTTCGTCTTTTACTGTAAAAAAATATATTAGTCCCAATAACTTCTACAAAATTAGTAAACGAAAGCTAGAAATGTTGGTGCCACACTCAGAATCAGGTGTCCGCTGTCCTTGGAGCAATCGATTGTCGGAATGGAATGGCGGATTACGAATTTAGTAGCCATGAGAAATTTACTTAAGATCAAACGGTTTTGGTTATAATTAATGAACAATTTTTCCATGTCGTAATAATGGAGATGGATGATGTTTTTTTAAGAAATTCTTTATATGCCTTAACATCGATCACAATGATAATTTCTTATGTTTATGCGAATGTTGGACAAAATTTTTTTTCCCAACTCGTAAAAAAAATCTGCAATTCTCTTGGCGCACCTCTAAGCTTTGGTGGTTCGTCACACCATTTGAGTGGCCGGCTACGCATCCTCGCATAGCTCTTAGCACGTAGAAACAAACCCTTAGATAGCATTAAACTCAATCAAAACCGTTTTACACCGACACAGATCGTTATGAATATGGATGAGAGTTAAATGAGGGCATTCTAGACCATTGCGTGTATTTTGATCGACATAGCTAGTTCACACTAAGCAATCGTTCCGTATAAATTAATGAAACATATTAGAGGATTGACTTTTTTATATCGGGCAGTAGGCTTAGTCGATGTAACTACAAAAACTCTTTGATGAGACAGTATATATTTTTTTAATTTAGACCTGTTTACATCGATTTTGGAAAATGAATTATCAGACACGACACGAGACAAACATTTTAAGAGAGTGTTTCATTTCATTTATTCAAATATATTTTAATTCAGAAAATGCATCCCGCGCTACATTTCTACCACTTCTCAACTAATCAAATCGTCAAAAGAACCTACCCATATAATCAGCAAATATTCTATCTCCGCCACCAAACACTTGTTATTCGAGACATTACTTAGTACATAGACGTACTTGGTACTAAATCAATAAGATACAATTACCAAGCGTCCCTCCTACACGTCCTAAAAAGCTTTTAGGCCAAAACGGTCGCCCACTCACACCCACCGTACCGTGTCGAAATGTGGCCGCGTACTAAATTCGTATTAAACTATAATACGGATTTATTTGATTAATAAATTGCTTGGAATCCTTTTGATTGTTGATTCTCATACTCGCACGGCAAAATGACCTGCACCTGATGGTAAGTGGAGTGGGGTCCAATAGAATGTCGATTGACGAGCGATGATTACCCCTCGACAGTCGACACAATTATGCTGGCCTGTTGGAATCGGATATACACAGACTGATCCCGGAACTACGCACTATGGCGGGTTTTACCACCTCCCTAATTTGGGGTCGGCCCAACACTGTTTCAAGCATGTTGCAGATTTAGCTTAGTTTTTACAATCGCCTGTCTGAAGCCAGCATCTTAAGGACTACAGCTACAACTCTTGATAGTGTATGGATTTCCTGTTTTTTTTTTTTTTAATATTTAATGACACCACGGTCGATATTAACAACGTTTATTGGTAAGGCGCCATTATATATAATTACTGAAGTTGATTTTCCCTACGTTCTGAATACAATCAGTCTTACTTTTAGGCTTGTTTTAGCGTAAGTGCTGGTTAAGATTGCTTAAATAGCTGTTAAAAACGTCACCGGTTTCCCAGTTTAAACCTTATTAATAGGCAAGACGGCATGTTTTTACTTACAGCTGATTGAGTAAATTTGTGTTTTCACTAAGCATAGCTTTGCGATTTTTTTATAAGTAAGACTGTATAACACCCAAACGTTCTACGAAGAAGCAGAGATGTTACTGATTTGCTACATATCAACGGTATTACCGTCTCAAAATGTGGTAAGAACAAGCTTTTTCGCGTACAATCACTATAAATATTGTTCGGTAATAAATAATTCATGCTATTATAAAATAACTGTTAAGCGTATTACCAAAACGTCTGACTATTTTTATTACCAACATAAAAATGTATAATTTGTTTAGTTTATTGGATATGCAAACAAGATGGAGGATGTCTGCGATTTGTCAATATTTCCACAAACCGGTGTCGTAAATATAATTTATGAGTACGCGGACGGACTTAAAAATTGAGACGGGGTCAATAAATTGTTTATTCATGAAATTATGCTACCATTCGAATCTGTGTTTTATTCATACCACATTAAAACCCTTTATACGATGGATTAGCATGCACACATCCAATTCTATTTTAATAAACAAGTAACTATATCATATTAAAATTAAACTCACGTCACGGCGGGGACCATGAAGGCTTCAAATTCTTAGAAACGTCGGGAGAAAACTTAAATAATTAAAACCGCGATAAAATCCGAAAAATAGTTTAATTTTAACGTCTAACATGAACGCGTAAATATACGAAATCATTAACTATATCACACAAAAATTATTTATACTCTGCTATTTTTAATACAAATAAACGAACCAGAAAACACATATTAAACGTCTTTTTTATACCAAATACGGTTAATTACATCCAATTTAAACAAGCAAACGACACCAGCATCCAAATCACGATCAATAAAGTCCGAGTTTAATTTCACACGAGTGTTCCGTACGGTCACTGACCTACGGCAACATTAACTGTAATGTACTAAAACAGTTTTACTATCAATCGGATCGTTCTGCTTGGATCACTCATGGCCCATGTTTTATTGCTTGTTTGGAGTTAGATTTGATATGGACGTCAATGGACGTGTGTGTTGATAGTTCAGTGACATGCTGTGGCTTTTAAACCCTGTATTGTGGTTTTATTCTCAAAAATCATGGGTTATACTCGGGTTTGTGAGAAATATAGAGATTATCCCACTCATATCTGACACTGCTTTCCATGTATGCTTTCACTGATAGCTCAACGAGACTCTACGTATGAGTAGAAATGATAATCAAAATAATAAATTTTTATCTTATTGTTTCAGCTGATGAAAACAATGTTTACCGTCAATATATAACATTACTAGTTTTTGCTCGCGGCTCCGCCCGCGTTATAAAGTTTTTCGGGCTAAAGTTTTCCGTTATAAAAATCTCGCTATATATTTTCCCGGGAGCCTATGTTCTTCCCAGGTCTCAAACTCTCAAACTGTCTCCATACCAAATTTGATCTTAATACGTTGGATAGTTTTTGAGTTTAACATGTTCAGGTAGACAGATGCAGCGGGGGACTTTATTTTATAATATATTTTTGTAGAACTTTTTAAGAGGAACAATCCCGTCATACATCATTGTTGGTTGGTTGGCCATAGCGTGATGATATATAGCTTATAGCACTCCACGAACAAAGGGCTATCCAACACAAAAATATTTTTTCAGTTCAAAACGATAGTTCCTGAGATTAGCCATTACTGCTCCGCTCTTATTGGTAATAGCGTGATGATATATAGCCTATAGCACTCCAGAAACAAAGGGCTATCCAACACAAAAAGAATTTTTCAATTCGAACCGGTAGTTCCTGAGATTTATCATTACTGTTCAGCTCCTATTGGTCATAGCGTGATGATATATACTCTATAGCACTCCACGAATAAAGGGCTATCCAACATAAAAATATTTTTTCAATTCGAACCGATAGTTCTTGAGATTAGTCATTACTGCTCCGCTCCTATTGGTAATAGCGTGATGATATATAGCCTATAGCACTCCAGGAACAAAGGGCTATCCAACACAAAAATAATTTTTCAATTCGAACCGGTAGTTCCTGAGATTACCCATTACTGCTCCGCTCCTTTTGGGTATAGCGTGATATATAGCCTATAGCACTCCACGAACAAAGGGCTATCCAACACAAAAAGAATTTTTCAGTTTGATCCAGTAGTTCCTGAGATTAGCGCGTTCAAACAAACAAACAAACTCCTCAGCTTTATATAATAGTATATAGATAACGCATCAATTACAAACTTAAGTCATTTATACAGATAATTTAGATTATACAGTATCAACTGGAAACATAAGAAATAAGAAGAATATAAATTATAATTCAAGCCTAATGTGACGATATCTATAAAGCGGGGGACGATTAGCGCCTCATTAATATTCCAAGTGCGGACCTGTTTAATAACAGAGTGCATTATACGCGTTTTCCATACTAATGAAGTTATGTATCGGACAATAATTCAATTAATAGTTAACAAGGAAATTATTAGCGGTCGGTGCATTAATATTTTATATTACTAGAATATTATGAAGCGGGTAGGAAATTAATTTATGAGTGTAGAAATTAATCCACCTCATTAGTTTATTGGTAGATCGATATAGCTGTGAATCGTGAGGTATCAAAGGGATAGACATTTATTTTACGATTGTGGAAAATAGAAACTGGATAATATATACATATTGCCGCAATGCCTATTTCTGCCGGTCCTAGTAACAGTTTGAAGGGCATTGTAGTCAGTGTAACTACTGGACATAATAAGACTTAACATCTCATGTCTCATGATGGCGAGCAGTGAAATCCTAAACATAATTTGTAACTCAAGGTGTTGGATGGTGTTTCTACTGTTTATGGGCGGTCGTGTAGCTTACCATCAGGCGAACGGCAAGCTCGTCTCGTCATTCAAAGCAATATAAAAAAAAAATGTTGCAGGTTATTAGGGCAGGGAGAGGTGATATTTTGGAGACGATTCCTAGATAGGACAAAAAATACATTTTTTATTCATAGAACACTTAAGTTACTCCAAATCGGAATATGTCCGAAATTTGACTCTTTCCTTTATATCATGGGATGGAGAAAAGCTCAACGAAATTTGTGTGCAGTAGATACGCCCCTGCATAATCCTTTAATGGGAAAGAAGTCAACTTATACATTGACATTCACTACAGGCTGACCATCACTAAACATGCTAAACAAAGATTTCCAGACCGACCTATTAGAAGCGGCCTGCATTGAAACTTTCTGGCTATACGGGGTAGGTATTGACCCCTACTGCACCTGATAATATACAGCAGTGCCAAAGGGTCCGTATAACCAGATTCCTATCGGCTTCCTTTTTGTAATTAATTAAAATCTAATCATCATCAATCATTAAACGATTCGCAGACAGCATTAATGCATATTAATAAATTTATTTTAATATTTAATAAATTTAATAAGCGGCTGTAGCCTAGTTGGGTGTGGAACAGACTGCCAAGACGAATGTCCGCAGGTTCAAATCCCAAAGACACACACCTTTGACTTTTATTAAAATCATGTGTGTATTCTTTGTGAATTTATCGTTCGCTTTAACGGTTAAGGAAAACATCGTGAGGAAACCTGCACATCTGAGAAGTTCTCTATAGGAATTTCGAAGGTGTGTGAAGTCTACCAATCCGCACTAGGCCAGCGTGGTGGACTCAGTATTAGAGGAGGCCCGTGCTCAGCAGTGGGCAAGTATATAATACAGGGCCGATATTATTATAATATGTTGCGTCGGGTTTCCTTTTGAAAATTTTCACCCTTCGTCACTGATATGAAGTATGGTGCAGATAAAGCGTGGGCTGAAAAGATACGACTACCTAGAGGCTAATCCCAGAACGCGACACACGTAGGCCACTATGGCGGGTTTAACAAAGGTGTACACTAAGGTATAGGGTGCTCGCTATTCCGGCGAATCTTATTGAGTGAATATAGTAAAATAAATAGTTCAACTTCGATACCATCAAGTTAGAATCCAGACCATAATTAAAACCCCAAGCGTATTGCACTAAAAAATCATCCCCTAACGAGCGAATACGCAAGTGCTATTCATTCGAAGTCTTCGAGCCGCGGCATCGAATGCCGAGATGGGAACAATAGCACAATGACGTCACTAAATGGGACGCGAGGGGTGCCCACAATGGCGCCACGCGGCCGTGTGTACACAATCGTGGATGAGACTTGATCAGTTGTTTGTTGTTTAGAAATTATAAATGGACAGTCGTGTGCAGAAACGATCCAGCAAACTGGGCAAAATTGAAATATGGATAAAAAAATACATAAATATTTTTGTTGCGTAATTCAGACCCACGCCTTTACCCCGAAGGGATAGGCAGAGGCGTAACTAGTGCACCCACTTTTTGTGTTCACTGATAAGAGGCGAGCCTATCCATATTGGGAACATATTCCAAATTACGGGCTGAATGTGAGCAGAATAATCCCATTATTATCTCAGGATTCGAAACCGAGAACTCAGAGCAGGCGCTATACAGCACACGCAATACAACTTTACAACCGAAGCTGAGGGTCTACTTCGAAAACGAACGTTGAAATGTAGGTCCGAAACAAAGAAACTGCAACTTCGGATTTAACTTTGCTACCAAATTACTTCGGATCCGTCACCGTTCTGTAGCTTACCTTAGTGGTAGTATCAATTCCCAGTATTTTTTTTGAGGAAGCAGTGAAACTTTATCCTCGCAGATGGTTTTAAAAAGGGATGGCAATACTATAAATTCTTACAAATTCCATGTCTGAAATATTGCGATGAAAGGAACGGACGGATCCGTAATACTTCGTAGTAAAAAAAGATGTGATCCTTCATCCGAAACTGCAGATTTCGTTTTTCGAAAACCGCGATAGAATAAAATAACAAGTCTGTTACGATAGTAATACCTATTTTATTCTATCGCGTTGTATTAAATCGTTATCATCATCGATATAATATGTACTACGCACTAGGTTTGGCGTTCCGAACATTCACTGTGTTCAAATGATTTGAACTGATATCCATTCAAACTGACTTTAGTATGGTCAATATTGACAGCCTTGTGGTTGTGTACGGAGTGGCGCTCATGATATAAAAACTTGAGTCTAAGTGTACACCTGGATATGAATAAAGAATATTAGTCAAATAAGTAAAATTATCTGTTATTCAAGTGAATAAAGATAATTTTACTACTTAAATTTTACATGTTTTGGTTGCTATTTTGGATCAGATTTTGATCAAATAGTTTACATGGACGTTCAAGTCTATAGAATATACGTCAATGGTTATCATAATTAAAGGAATGATTTTTGGAATAATTTAATTTGTAATTTGTAATTTGAATCATTGCTGCATCACACGGTCCAACTTAGAAGTTATAAATTATTGGCGAATCGAAACAATGAACATCTTTCTTTATCTTTGACCGGCCAACCCGAAGCACGAAAAAGGGCGGATATCATGTGCCGTTTAACTGAACGAACAATATCTATTGAAAATAATAAACAATAAACTAGCGCTAATGCAAACGACCTCCATCTACCATCGTGCGTTACGATTGTTTCACACGGGGACAGTGGGACAGTTGAATATTTTGCCTCTTCCAATTGCCAGTTCAGTGTGATGTCGGCGCTATTCAAGGATTTTGATGATATTTTGTGAGTTTAGTACTTTTCAGATAGATGCACCTTTTTCCATGCAATTATAATCGGTATGTTATATGTATATTATAGCGCAGCGTCGGACGTCCACCCACGAGGTGGACAGAAGACCTCATAGAAGTCACAGGAGGTCGTTGGATTCCAATAGGTCGATCTGGAAATCTTTGGGAGGAGCCCATGTTTAGCAGTGGACATTATGGGGCTGATGATAATGATGATGAATGTGTATATTGTATAATACTGTAGTATAATGTGTGACAGTTTGAAAGAATTACAAATTTAAAATTACTTAACATCATGCCTGACATATGTCACGACATGGTAAACTCATAATTATCTTCTGGGTGATACTTTTGTTTATAAGCAGTCATCAATCAAGCGAGCAAATTGCTTCTAGACTTCTATGCGTGTAAACCGAGTCCCGACACTCCGAACTTGAAACTGCCCGCTGACCACGTGTGAAAAAGCCTTTACAAACGGGCAACTGTCCTGTTTAGTATCAATTGAACGAGTGGAGAGCGACGGCGGGGGACGGACAGATCTTGACATGCTTATTGAAGCATTGTTTGCGCGGCGCCATTGAAACTGATAGATGGCGCTAGTGCGCCGTGTTCTAATTTTAAACACGGCGACATTTATACGTTAAATTGTGAAGTTTGCAAGTTATACTTAATGTTGTTTTAGTTAGACTTTGTTTATCTCAAGTTGATAATTAACAAAAAATGGTGCAAATATTAAACCGGTCAAATGCGAGTAAATAGTTACCGATTTTGGTTTGCTTTCTTTTCTAATCTATAAAGGCACTATATTCAATTAGCTTTTTTTATTCCACAGAACGATTTCGGCGATAATAGGGATTGACTGATTATACATAAAAAACAGTATCATAAAGTTCAAATTAGAAAATATAAATATGTACATACTGAAGTGACGAAATGAGGACTACATGGAACGATAAGTCATTCAAGGAAAAGTAGAAGGCAAAAAAACTCGTAGACACGCTCCTAATCGTTGTACAGACCAAATCAAATCTATACCCACCCATTCCTAATGCTTCCACTCCCCCATACATCGAGACATATGGCGACGCATCGTGAAAACAGCAGCTTTTAGCAGCCCAAGTCAAGAGTGTACTACTACGAAGAATAAGAAGACATATTGAAGACACTAAGAGACATCATCCTGTTGATTCACCGATACCACGACACCGTATTAAATAAGCCAATTTTATACTCCATCAAGCTAGTTTTAAAAATAGATGTAATAAAACAAATATGCAGGGTCCCATCAAAATCACAATGGAGCATTGAAGAGGCTTTAAAAACAGACGCAAACAGAAGCGGCCGACGACATTAAGCCGTGGAAAAGAACATAAAAAACTGTATAACAGTTCTACAGTCAATTTATATAGGGTTATAAAAACCGATGCAACATAAATGACTATAGTAAAAAACTTCACAAGATAGAAATAAGTTGTTGTCTCTAATGTGGAGGCTTGTTGCGGTCTCTGGAACTTGTGACGAACAACTATACTATTTTCTCCATTGCGTTATAAAGGATTCTTACTATAAATATTCTGGAGTTTATAACGCCTGGTATCAAGTGGAGATGTTTGTAGTGACTCCACTGTATACATATAAGATGCTGGTGGTAGGATATATTTTATATCCGCCCGGGTAGTCACCACAGTACACAAGGTGTTAAAACTCGCCATAGTGGCCCACGTGTGTCGCGTTCCGGGATTAGCCTGTGTATATCCGGTTCTAACAGGCCGGCATAATTGTGTCGACTGTCGAGGGGACATCTCTCGTCAGTCGACATTCTATTGGACACCACTCCACTTACCATCAGGAGCAGTGGGGTCACTTTGCCGAACCCTAAGAAAAAAAACGTGGTAAGTAGTAATGAGCAACAGCTCAACATTTTACCACATGACGCGCAACAAGATGTAGGAAAAACTAGCTCCGAGTTTTCCGGGATATTTTTTTTCCCCGACTTACTTGATATGTCTCGTTATATTATGACCACAATTGTAGCCTATGTGTTATTCTGATGTATAACCAATATAACTATGAAGTTTCATCCAAATCCGTTAAGTAGTTTTTTCGTAGAAGAGGAACAAACATACATACATTCAACCTCACAAACTTTCGCATTTATAATATTAGTAGGATAGGATAATAACCGACTTCAAAAAGAAGGTTCCATGTATATTGCAGTCAATGTGTGTTTTACGTTCGATCATTGTAACTAAAATACGCTATATCTGCGATGATCTGCTGTGTCTATTTCTGCCGTTGAGCACCACACAAGTCCTGCCGGCCTAGCATGCGCATCACGAGATATCTCGAGAACGAGAGTAGACAAATTGTCGATGTCGATAAATATCTCGTTTTCTCTAACATGCGCACCACGATCGACAAATTCCTCGTTGAAGACATAAGTTTACTCGTGAAGACAAACCGATATTGCCCATTGAAATATATATTCTAAACATTTTATTTTCTAATATAGCTACAATGGTTTTAGTTCATTCAATTTTTATAGATCTATGATCCAATTAGGTTTTTTCGAGTATATGGTGCCCAAGCCGGACTTTACCTCGGGTGACTACGCCCCGCCGTGAGAACGATGTACCATAATGCCTAATGGAATCAGTAGTCCAATCGGGAAGGAGATGGCTGTGGCTTTGGGCCTCACAAAATACCCAATTGATGTAAGTATATGTAGTGAAACAATAACCTTATTAGCAAAACACCAATGTTGTAAGTTGAACTTTGCAGCCACAAAGCTCAAGTTTGTTCTTATTCGATGGTAATTGATGTTTTTAGTATTAGTGTTTATTAAAATATGAAGTAAGTATATATTTTCTTTTTGTTTTAGTTCCGTGAATCAAGTGCCTCTACATTCATTGGAATGTCCCCAGCCCAGCAGTCAACACCATGTTGAAGAGCTTACCAAATACTACTCCCAAAAAGTTTTTTAGTTGCTCGGTTTGAACTTAATACTTTAATGAAAATATGTATTTTTATAACCAGTTTTTTTTAAGAAAAACTACATTTTTTAAATACTTAATATCATGTATACTTATATATTTCGTTAGGTATCTTTATTTATACACTAGATAAAACATCTGTATGTTAGGAAATTTGGTTCTGTTCTGTTGTGTTCTTGTTCTGTTGGTTTAGGAAATTAATAATATAAGTAAACTGCAGCAATTACTTGAGAGTGCAATTTCTGTTTCTTGTAAGTGTTCATAGTATTTCATTACAGTAATTGTAGGAATTTTGTTGTATAACAAGTTATTATGAAATATTCTATTGTTGCCTAAATTTGTGTAGAAGATTTTGTTGTAATAATGAAAACTATCTTGATATTTAAAATGTGAATATAATAAAATATACATTATTTACATAGGAAAATATCTATTTATTATAATTGAGGTCATCCTGCTTGTGAGACACTTGCAGGTACTGATAATTGTACAGGTTCTTCTCACATATGATGGTCATTTATAATAGTTTCCTCCATTGGAACACTGTAACATAAAATACTGCATTACCTACAGTTACTTAACAATAGTAATATAATGTGAAGTTGTACCAGTGGTAAAATAATATAGTCAAACAACTATTTGAAACAGTGTATAACCATATATCCATTATTGTTAAGTCCATCAGTATACAATCAGTGTAAATGAAGTTTTTAATAAAGAAATAAAGCAAGATATTGTTTGTTCATATTGTTAAGTTGCATAGTAATAGTATCTTCTCCGATACCTGGCATTCACATTAAGAGTTTTGCTGTTTGAATCCATAATGTGACATTTTTTTGGTAACATATAGGTACTAGTTTTGCAAAACATTATGGTAAAACAAGTTACTCATTTGTATTTGTAGTATTAAAATAAACAAAATTAAAACTGCAATTAATCTGATTAAATAGCTCTTATTACCTCATTAGTTGGCACACTAATTTCATTTTTATGAAAGGTAACACGCTATGTATTAATTGTGAAAATATTTCTCAAAGTACATTCATTTTTTATTTCTATTAACTCTAATAATTAATAGTACATTAGCAGTTGAACCTTGGTGTCGCAGGCATCCTTCCTCATTTTTTGATATTGTGCACTTTGTGGCTCATTAGGAGGTAATATTTTTATATGGGTACAATCTAAGAGCCCTAACATACCTTGCACGTAAAATTCACGCGTCTCACCTAAAAAATAAAAATGATTCCATTATCTATAAATCAAAATACTTCAATTGATATTAAACTCAGCTACTTATGTAATTAAGTATGTAATAAATATATTCAATTACCTTTAAACGGACGGCTATGCCTTTGGCTTGAGACTCCAAATCGGGAGCAAACTTTTCTTTAATATACAATGCCATTCGTTTTGTAGCAAAGGGATATCATAAATCAATTAAGTATAATATGTCTTCTTTCCACTTTACACGCCTCTCGTTTGTCGTATATCGATATTATTTTACTATAGTAAGATACCACCATCGCGTTTTAACGAATAAATTAAATTGATAATTTTCTCGGTTTATCTCTTCGTACAATATCAAAGAAGACAAATATCTCGTTTACGTGTGTCAAAAAACGATAAAATTATTTGCTCATGTTAGGGTTTGTAGACAAAAATACCACAGATTAATAAAACATTAATTTTTCTCTACTTTTCTCGTGACAAGTCGAGAAAATGAGCGCGCATGTTAGTGTCGGTAGACATATAGAGATAAACGACAAAATCACGAGAAAAAGTGTCGACAAAATTTTGTCGTCGTGCGCATGCTAGGCCGGCTGGAGATTAACTACAATAACAAAGTACTTAATACATTACTAGCCATCTTGTACACATACACATTAAGGGAACAAAGTATGGCGGTATCTCGTTACATAGTGTTATTTTCCTCACCACAAGCCTGTGACTTATTCTAGTAATTACTTACGTATTGTAACCAAACACGAACGTATCAGCACCTTCAGGGAATGGACAATGTTTAGTTTGCAGTAAATAAAAACTTACTGCGCAAAATCATTTGTCATATACTAAAATATCAACTCTTGCTTTGGTGGCGTTGTATTACGGTACAACTGCAGTGCTGACAGGTTCGATCCCCGGGTTGGGCAGTTATATTGGGTTTTTCTACTCGGTATCAGCCTGGAGTCTAAGATTTGTGATTGATAAGGTGATAGGTTCTTATCCCATCATGGGACGGAATACACACGGCGAAAAGTAGGTACACCAGTTAAGCCTCTGTCTACCCCTTCCGGGATAATAGACGTAAGTGTGTATATATGTTGATTATTAAACAATAAATATATCTCCGTCCTTTAGGCAGTATCATTTTTAACTTTTCATAATGTCACGTCCGCCATATTGTTTTAGTGACGTCTCACAAAGCCGTTCATTCTAGAACCCAGACGAATATCACACCAATTTATTAAAACGCATTTGCATTACAAGGTGCATTAACATAATAATAATATCATATTCATAATAACATACTACGTACTCCAACTTTTCTTATTACTGCCGGATAAAAATATAATTATAGCATCTTTCAGCAGCTGACTGTTCGAGAGAAATTGCACGTTTCATACGAACTCAGAACAATGGCTACCTTGTAATAATAGAGTGTCACCATCCACTTTCTTTTCCCATGCAGGGTGTACACACTGCAGAAAAATTGTGGATTTTATTATCGTACAGATCAAGCTTCCTACTTCTTATTTAAAAGCCTGGTTAGCATTAAAAATAGCCCTGGCTGTGTTATGGACATAGATAATAATTTGCTTTGTGGGAATCTATTTGTTAGTTCTTCTAAAATATTAAAAAGTAAAACAAATCATTCTATTAATAATAAATTCATGTCAATCTAAAATCACTCTTCTCACATCACACCTAAGTGAAATAGACCAGAGATGTTATGGAGCT
This sequence comes from Manduca sexta, assembly GCF_014839805.1. Taxonomy (NCBI): domain Eukaryota; kingdom Metazoa; phylum Arthropoda; class Insecta; order Lepidoptera; family Sphingidae; genus Manduca; species Manduca sexta. The sequence goes on from NC_051118.1 coordinate 5,073,203, forward strand.
CCGTATCCGAAACTAACGAATAATCCGAAATAATTTCATATCCGTAACGGTATCCGAAACCGATATAATTTTATTCCTATATCCATATCCGAAATTGCATATCCATAATATCCCTGATATAGGCTCCTTTTTACCCCAGAAAAACCTTTTCCATTGGCAGGAGCGCAAGCAAAAGCAACTAATTAATAAGTGCAGAAATTAATTTCGCATAAATTATACTTTTTATTAAAAAGTTCGAAGTCGCAAGCAGAAGCTAGCTATGTGCAAGTAAATCGTGCGTAACAGGCGACAGGGCGTGGCGCCCGATTCTCGAGATCCGTCTGCCCTCTCTATGAGTCAACTAATCCCGGCTGGCGACGGATCATCACGTTTTGTACTGATAATGTACAAATTCGCTTGTTTTTTAAGTATAAAATCGCTTAGATTGTATAAGTGATTTGGTTTTAGTTCTTTTGTTATTTTGGTCGAGGGACGGGAATTTTCATATCTCCATATTCATTTGAACTCGTCCTGAGTCGTCTCCTATGTATCGAAAGTAATACTATATTTTGATTACTCCACATTATCTTTAGAAGGCGGGAGAAATAAATAGAAATGATAATAGAATATACTTGTAGGAATGTCTCGCAATGAACCTGCCTCTTCAAAATAATCATTATCAACAAATTAAACTTTTTTGAAACAAGTTCCTAGACCAAGACCATAAAGTTAATTCCGCTTAAACACTAAATAAGATAGGAAATCTGCGTTTTAGCACTAAACTGCATCGGGCCGAGTTTTATTATCGTCTGAGGTCATCGCACTTACGTGGAAACATTCGTGATGGATTTTTGTGACTTTTTCAACATTTTTATGTTTCGTTGTCACGCTTGCAGTTGTTTTTTTGTTGTTATAGTGTGTTGTCGTGCGATTTTAGACTTTTTGCTGGCCTTGAATCTTATAGTTCCGTTTTAGTTTGTTTCGAAAACAAGTTTTTAATTGGTTATTTATATGAGTTTTGCTACCGAGTATGTAAAGTAATATGTTGCATCGAAATCTGTTTTTCTAATATTACCTGAAACCAGTTAAAATATTATCAGACTTCATTTAACGTGGGTTGCTTTACACTCACACTAAAACAGACCATGCGTTTATACCTGAAGGTTTCTTTTTTATCCTCCAGAGGTTTTTCTTGATGGTTTTAAAAAATATCGCTGTAAAGAGTAGTGAATTTGTCTGTGGTTGTGTATATTAACCCCGAAGGGTTGGCAGAGGTGTAAAAGCTACATTATATTTTATTACCCGAATTGGGTATCGAACCCAAAACCACACGATGCCTAACTACGCAACTAAGAGGTGACATACTTCCAATTAACTCTAGTCTACCTTTAACTGATCAAAGAAACAGATGATAATTTACACACACTAAATTCAAAAAGAAAATTTTGTTACCACAAATAACCTTTGTAATTATATTGTTCCATTTTTTAAATTAAAAAAAAATAACGTCTATGGTTGCGATGGATGGGGTTCGAGCGTTAAAATCGATTACGGAGCGTTAGGTTTTTTATTCATATCAGCAGTTTACTACGATCCTCACTCGAGGTTCAATGAACTCTATTGTGATTTTACAATTTTCTACCGTTTGATACTTACAAAACACTAAAACATTATTTGCACAATACCATGACACAATTAAAGAAAACAAATCAACAATAATAATAAAAAACAAAATAGTAAAAAAAACAATTGATACTTGAATTAATGATTGTTTTAAAGAATAGAGATAGTATTATCATTACTTTAAGTTTAGATTATTATATATACGTATACCCTTTTGTATATAAGTATATTGCATTATATTCTTTCTTTCTTATAGGGACCTGATAATTACATTTTTATATAATAAGAGAAGCTTCAGCTACATTTTACTAATAAAAAACATCAAAATCTGTTTAGTAGTTCCAGAGATTAGCTTGTTTAAGCTAACAAACTCTTCAGCTCTACGTGCTAGTATGGATTAATGTATATTCTTCGTCTTGGTCTTAGTTTCAGTTCAGCGAAAAAAAAGTCGCTAAATCAATTGACATTACAAACTCCAACAATCAAAATGTAATTAAATGAAAATATTATAACGCAACACGCGCTCAGCACTCAGAGATATAGTAATTCTTCATGAGTGATGTATCTAGATATACACAAGTCCCACAATCTGTACATTATCCGGAATGTATATGCCTATTAGCCCCACGAACTATTTCTATACAAATAACGTCAATTGTCACTCTGTTGGTTTAAAGGAGTGAAACCGATATAACATCGTATTGGTAGTATTACAAGGTTTTCCAAAATGAATGTACCATTACACATATACATATATCTATAGTTTTCCGAGAGAAGTAGGTACGTTAATCCAGAACATAGTCTATCTATGTGCTAAATTTCATCCAAATCTGTTCAGCGGTTTGTTCTCCAAATATTGAAACATTCAATCCATCCAACTTATATAGGAAGTACGTACGACATGCCGCAGTAAACATAAAATCTTCAAATAGACCATCTCGCACAATATATTACTTCCTGCCTCTCAATACTTCTAAACATGAATCAATCCGTTCATTCAGTCCGAACTGACGCGACAGCGCGCAGACACTTGACGGTAACGTGTTTATATCGCAGGAAATGGTCCGAGATCAATACGCTCTTGAACTCGACCGCCGGCGCTGTTTGAACTGTTATCTATGTGATTTAATGGAGGGCAAAGGCTTCCATTTGGATTGACACTAGCGAAGCTTGACAAGTCTTACTGATAAGAGTTGCATATCCAGTGTTTTAGGTAACGGTACAATGCACCCACATTTAATTGCAGAAGCTAAAGGAGCAAATCGTTGATTTCATGGTAAGTTACATCACCATAGTCAGACACTAAAATATCTAAACAAAGCCAAACCTTCAAACACCACTGAGGTCAAGCCCAATTCCGTCTACCGAGATCTATCTATATTTTTGTAATCGAAGGACAGCTTTGATAACCGTATTTATAGGTAATAAGACATTTTTTGACTCCCGTACCTATAGAGTTATCGAAGCTGTCCTTCGAATAATCACAATAATCCTAACTTATAATTACTGTCGAAACAAAAGTGTTCGGATTTTATCGCGGTTTTCTATATTATAATTTATTTTTTTTCGTTGTTTCAGACTGCAGCATTCATAGATACGAGGCGAAATGAGGTATCGGTAGTCCGAAAACTCAACGTTATATTGTCATATACCTACATATTACAATTATACGGAATTTTAAAATGTAGGTAAATATTGTTACGTTTTTTCGCACGACCTACATCTCATTTCATGAAGATTGCACTCTTCGAAACTTCAGAAGAAATTACAATGTAAAAATACACAATAATATCCAAAAACTTTTAATTCCATGACTAACATTCACGTGAACATAAAAAAACATTACATTAACTTATATTTAAAATATATTTAGCAAAACATGTTATTCATATAAATTATTAATAAAACCGTAACAAGCCAATTAAAAAAGAACGTTTATAAAGAAGACTAGAAATAAATCTATCTACTAAATAAACAAGTAAAATATGCAGTATTCTCATTGAGGTTCGGTAGAATCGATACTCGACAGTCGGCACACGCCGCGTCAGTAACTAACGGTAACATGTTATTTATTCGATACCGCTGATCTGCAATCTGCACCCAAGGACATAAACGTAACTTTATCAGTTGTATGGTGTAATAATGTTCTTTTATTGTGTCACAATATATCTAAGTACATAGACAAGATCATTTAGAAATTGCGTTATTAATCGCCATTTTCAATAAACTATCCCAATCGCTTTTTTCGATCTATCTCAAAAATGGACCAATAAGGACAAAGGTTTTTTTGACATTTACTAATGAGTTATTTTGATTGGTTCAGTCTCAGAATCGAATTGAAGATTGAGATTTGGATCATTTATTTAAAACGGTTGTAAATGGAACCACATACTCGTCTTTGCCTCTGCTAACATTGTGCCAAAAATCATGCATGAATGACGGATATTTCTACCAAAATTCTCGGCTATGGACATCAGATAAATATGTGTATGTAGGTTCTCTACGGACTGCATAATTGCATTTAATAATAATATCAGCCCTGTATTATATACTGTCCCACTGTGAGGCACGGGCCTCTTCTACTACTGAGAGGGATTAGGCTTTAGTCCACCACGCTGGCCTAGTGCGGATTGGTAGACTTTACACACCCTCAAGATTCCTATAGAGAACTTCTCAGGTATGCAGGTTTCCTTACGATATTTTTCCTTCACCGTTAAAGCAAGCGATAATTCATAAAGAATACACACATAATTTTAGAAAAGTCAGGGGTGTGTGCCCTTGGGTTCGACCCTGCGGACATTCATCCCGGCAGTCCGTTCCACAACCACCTAGGCTATCGCCGCTTTTTAATAATAGCATTTAGTTGCACAATATTCCTAATTACCCAAATCACAAATCGGAGAGCATGACTTTTGCCTAATCATTAAATTGGATTTACTGATAAGATAATTTAGTGTAGAAACATCGATATTTTATCCCTGCAATTCAGTAATTCTCGATTTAAATGCCACTGCCTCTGCCTACCCTAGAAGAGAGAAAAGACGTGGTATGTAGTAATTTTTCATGTCTCCACTAACGCAATTACTCGTTCCATTCAACCTCTAAACAATATAGGATACTGAATCAATTAAGAGTTATTAAATCAGTTTGCACGGGTAACGTAATATCGGCTCACACAAGGCCGATATTGTATCAGTATCTCTAGGAAGATGTTATGAATTCTATATAAACGCAAATTAATCATATTAGTTCGTTTTAGTAGTAAAGGCCTGTGGCGAGTAGGGACAATATTTAATATATGGTTCCTAATTGTTTTTTTTTATTGCTTTTTCTTCCCTCTGCCTAAAAACATAAACACATCACGCCTTTATCCCCGAAGGGGCAGGCAGCGGTGTAAATAAGACACCGACTTTTAACCATGTGTGTTCCGTCCCATAATGTGATAAGGAGGAGCTAATCGCCATATAACACAAATTCCAAACTCCAAGCTGATACACTGATCTTGGAAAACTCAGGACCACTGCTCGGACCCAACACCCCAGAACGGTGGTACAGCACGCGCAATACATCCACGCCATGGATTCGCAATTTAATTATTTATTAATGATTAACTTATTTATTATCTATAAAAGAAATTCCACCCAGGCGAATTCACTAGCAAACAGTATAAAAAGAAAATCATGGTAAAGTAGTTGGTCAATCTAAACATCCAGCAATTAATAGTAGCAGTTAGTTTTTTATACTAAAAGCATGGTAAAATTATGAAGCAATCATCACTAATTGATTCTTATTGAAACGCCAACCAACTGAATTATTAACTCATTCTAATTGACCGAAGATTTAATTAATTCTATGAAAATACACGGCATTCAGCTATACAATTATTTAATACGAATATTTTTGCAATATATTGCAGTCAGTGACATTATTGCTTTTTGATACAGATTAATGACGATTGAAAAAAAGCGGCGATAGCCTAGTTGGGTGTGGAACGGACTACCAAGACGAATGTCCGCAGGTTCAAATCCCAAGGGCACTCACCTCTGACTTTTCTAAAAAATCATGTGTGTATTCTTTGTGAATTTATCGTTCGCTTTAACGGTGAAGGAAAACATCGTGAGGAAACCTGCACATCTGAGAAGTTCCCTATAGGAATTTCGAAGGTCTGTAAAGTCTACCAATCTGCACTAGGCCAGCGTGGTGGACTAAGGCCTAATCCCTCTCAGTAGTAGATGAGGCCCGTGCTCAGCCGTAGGCAAGTATATAATACAGGGCTGATATTATTATAATTATATTACACAAGTCGACAAAAAAAAAAATTTTTTGTCTTTCTGTTCTAATGCTTGAATTCTGATTCCAAACATCGAAAAACACTCGGATATCCATTTTTAACTCTTAAAGTTTGCTTTTGTCTGATTTATGTTGATAAGTACGTTTTTAAGATTTTAATTGATTCTTATGAGCAATAGGCAGTAGCATTTTTATCATTTTAATTGAAAATTGTGAATTATGTCTGAAAGGCAGTAGTGAGTGTTTACTAGTCTATTACTATTTAAAAAAAAGTATATTTGAGTTGTATCAACCGACTTTTATGTCGTACTTGGTTAGAAAATGGCACCAAGAAAGTGTAAACAGGTTGTTGATTAATTCTGTATGAATTTATTAAATGATCTGTATGAATTTATGAATTTATTAAGAAGCAAAATATTGCTTTGGCAACGATTTTGAAGCATTGCGAAGCCTATGACGCTTATTATAACCTTAAAATACGGAATCAAGATAAGAAATGGGTGCCTCACGGTGCTTGTGTTAATTTCAAATTGGAAAATATAATGTGAAAGTGAAACCAATAGTAGAGCCTAAATAAATATTGATGCTACCGTTACATATAAAGTTAGGGCTAATGAAGCAATTTGTGTAAGCTCTAATCATAATTCTGAAGCTATTGAATATTTAAAGAGATTTTTTCCCAAATTATCTGAAGCTAAAGTTAAAACTTGTATTTTCGTTGGACCACAAATAAAACAAATAATGAGCAGCGATGATTTCACAAAAATCCTTATTGCTCATGAAAAATAATCCTGGAAGCGTCAGAAAGCAGTAGTCAATTGTTTTTTTGGAAATCACAGAGTTGACAATTATGAAGAGTTCATTGAAACTATGCTTGCAAGTATTAAATTGATGGGCTGCAGAATGTCCCATAAACTCCATATGCTACTTGCTCACCTGGACAAATTTAAAGATAATATGGGTGCCTATTCAGAGGAGCAGGGAGAACGTTTTTACCAAGATGTGATGGACTTTGAACGACATTACCAAGGGCAGTACAACAAGAGTATGATGGGAGATTACATTTGGGGATTAATACGCACACAAACATAAAAGATCCATTAAAAAAAAACATTTTTGAACATGATTTTTGTGATTTTCTATTTGTTTGCTATTATTAGTCATAATTCTTGTATAAAAAGACTTTGATGTTCAATAAAAACTTTTTTATCGTAATTTTAAATAAAATTACAGAGAAAGTATAAAAATTTGTATGTGTTTTTTGAAACTTAGTAAAATTGCTCTAGTTTCTACAAAAGCAAACTTTGATCGGAACAGTTATTTTTTTATTTATTTGTAACATAGGAGAAACCAAAATTTCACATTCAGGAGCCAGACTCAAAAATCGTGTTGACCGGTGTTATTAATGACGAATGACGAGGCGATCGACACTAGAAGTGTATTTGATCCATATTGTGATCATTTTCGGATATCCTTGAATCGTTTTTGACTCATTAGTCGGTTTCCTGAAGTTAATTATGTGTGTTATTCGTTAATATTCCATTCCTAATGAATCTAACAATGGCAATGCGATGTTACTGTGTTAGCCAGTCATAGCGAGACTATAGAACTATTTTGTAATGGTTGAATATGCGCATAACGCCTTTTTACTTCCTAGCAATAAATTACTGAATATATAAAGTGAAGAGTTTGTTTGAACAATCTCAGGAACTAGGAAACTAATGATAAACGCTCTTTTTACAGTAAACATTATGTTAGCAAAATAATTACAGAATACAATTTTAGAATTTGAGAACGTCCAACTAGAGAGAATAATAGAATAGTCGCCGCGTGACATATCTTCTCTTCTGCCAGCCTGCACGCGCAGCCGAATACTTCCGGAAACGCCCGATGTCACCGGCTAGGATAGCGGTGCGTAACACTAATTTTATGAACTATTTCACTAATACGAAGCCACATTACTCCTGAGTACTCCTGGCTTTTATCCCGGGAAAATATTTAGCAGGACTCTTATCCCGCGAGCAAATCCGAGTACATAATAATGAGATTGCACTGACAACTGTACCGCGATGTCCTAAAGAAGTGAAGTGTTCAAAAAACGATCCCAACAGACTTATCTTTCTAAAGTGAGATAAGTAACTACATATTTAATAATTAATTGTAAAATCGTCGACTGTTGTATAGAGAAGAAAATCCTTCCCTATTACAATACACATAAGAAAATCGTATTTACGCTACTAACACCATTATTATGACATTACAATACTTAACACACATTAAAAACTATACATTCTATTGTTTAAGTACAATAAAGCAACGAAAATAAAACTAATTTCGCAATTGACGTCACACAGCAGACAATAGTCAATTTCTTAACTTTCATCTACAGTGTTAATGCGGGTATATCACATGCGCCCGCGCCGTGGTCACCACAGCGTGAACGGTCGATGCAACCGCTCAAAGGGATCCGGTGACCACGCAACACTATATTACCCGGACATTGGTTATTCTATATACGGACGGGGAAATACCTGTAGGAAATGTATTAGACATGTAATACGGCAGATTGTTGAATAAACTTATGTGTGGAATGAAACTAGAGATGGATTCCTTCAGTAAATCGAATATTAAGTACTGTACTAAGATCTCGGATTCGCAGTTGAGATACGTAAGTAGTCAATTTTATAATGTCCATAGTTATATAAGTAATTTCAATAGTTGTTTAGAAATAATAATAATTATTCTTATGCCTTGTTTTGACGTATCATAAGTGCAACTTTGTTCGCCTACGTGATAACTAAAGTATTTTATTTTATTTTATAATTCACATTCTTTTGGAATTAATATTATTTTTGATCAGTACCGGATCTTGAATTTTTTGGAGGCGGGGCAAAATCTAGATAATGCCGCGCCCGACCACCTATATTTTTACCTTTGTCATCATCATGATTTCTCGCCCAGCGGGAAATAATTTATGCGTTTAACGTACTGAACGTCTCAGCAGTCAAAATTGCGTTAATGATGAGTTGTGTATGCATCTGCCAAGTGTGAATTTGCCGCCCGCGTCAAGGGCTTAACCCCTCCCCCCCCCCCTAGATCCGGGGCTGTTTCTGATACAGTAACTTAAGTACACCGAGACGAATCCAAGTCTGCACCAAAATCATGGCCACCACAAACGCGCCACGGTCTGGTGCGCAACCAGACGTATGGTCATAACACCTGGCCTATCTACAGACCATACCGACTTGAATACATCAGACTAAAAACGGTACAATCTTGCGACGTACTTGTCCTGGAGCCTAATTCTCTGACAGTGTAAGCTCGTAACACGGCCGCGTTACGTTATCTTCATGAATTACCGTGGAATGTTAGTCAGTGTGCCAATTTCTATCGTCTTAAACGTGACATGGTGCGTTATGTACTCGTTACGTATTGTCAAAACGTTTGGAGTACAGAATAAGGTCCCTAGAGTGAACTCATCTTCTACGCCTTCTAAATAACACTTTTGAGAGGTTTTGTAGCCGACTGGGGATTCAGGTCTTGAGAGGTTGGGCTTGCATTGTCCAGTTTTATTTTTTACCCTTATTCTTTGTATTATTTGCATTCTGTATTTGCTTGTTAGTTGTGTAACTAAACTAGTGAATGTTTTATATTTTTGTAAACTTCCTACAACTAGTCACATCAACTTTAAACAAAATCGCAGCGAAATCGGTGCATTCGTTTGGAAACTACAATGCCACAGACAAATATAGACATAGACAGACAAGACTTTCCCGCCCTCACACCCACCACTACAACTCCTGTAAGCCAGGATCAGCAGTGGCACGCATTATGACACTGAGCGGCGAAGCTCGGCGAGTCTCAAGGAAAACTAATATGTCATTATCCCGCAACGAAATTAATCAAATAGAAAGATAGGGAGGAGTTGGAAATATATAGATAGACACACCATAAACTTATAACACCACTCTTCTTCTATCGGGGGTTAAAAAAGTCCCAAATAGACTACCTAGTCTTGCCATAAATATTGTAATAAAGAAAAAAGAAAATTGTTAACTGCAAATAACATTTATTACTTTTACAGTGTGTCAGTTTAATACATAAATATAAAACAATTAAAAATATAAAAAGCTTATTCGAAGTGGTCTCCATTGGCTGCAATACAGTCCTTTAAACGATGAGGCCAGTTATCAATAGAAGCACGCACTCTTTCCATGGGAAAATTCTTCACTGCCAATCGTATAGATTGTTTTAGGGACTCCAAATTATCATGGCGTTTAGAGCAAGCTGTACTCTCTAAAACTGACCACAAATCATAATCCAGCGGATTAAGATCGGGACTAGACGACGGCCAGTCTTCAGCTCTGATGAAGTCCGAAACGTTCGATTCCAACCAAGACTGCGTGGACCGAGCTTTATGACCCGGCGCCGAGTCTTGCTGGAAGGACCATACTTGGTTATTGAACATGGTGATGTTAAGGGGCTTAACTACCTTCTCAAGAATGGTATCTTGATACACTTGTGCCGATGTTTTGATACCTTTTCACAAAAATATGGCTCAGTCACTCCTTCATAGCTAACACCCCACCAAACCATCACTGAAGTCGGATAATGTCCACGTTGCACTCTGTCGACTAATTGGGAAGCTTCCTTAGAGCTTTGAGCATAAATACGGTCATTTTGTTTGTTAAAATGTTGCTCAATTGTAAAAATTTTCTCATCCGTAAACAAAATTTTTCTGTGACCTCCCTTTGCGTACCGCTTCAGTAGTTGTTTCGATTTTACCACCCTATTCTTCTTTAAATTATCAGTTAAGAAATGGCCAGTGCGTCTCTTATAGGCTGCAAGTCCTAAGTCATCTTTTAAAATACGCGACATGGTTCTAGGTGCTATCTTCATTTCCCGAGATAAAATCTTTTGCTTTCGGACAGGATTTCTTCGAATTCTTTCCCTTACTGCTTTGACCACCTTTTTCGTACGAACACTACGTGGACGGCCAGATCTTTTCTGTCACAAACAGAGGAGGTCTCATTGTACCTATTAATAGCCCGGTACACAAACATTTTACTAATACCAAGTGTATGGAGAGTTTTAAAAATTGCATTTGGCTCCATACCTACTTTGTGTAATGCTATCACAGCGATTCGGTTCTCTTTATCACCCCACACCATTTTAATATCGCAAAATATTTTACAATGTATTGGCGCCAAAATGAGAAAACACAATGAACAATCGTATAAAAATGACAGATTCGAAATTCAAATGTAATATTTTTTTATAATTAAGTGTAACAGTATTTATGGCCAGACTAAGTATATGATACACCGTATACAATTACCATCAGTCATCATCACTTTGTCCTCAACATTAAAAGATTAATATCACAATTCCGTCAGTAACTATTTTTTAAGCTAAATTGTAGTTGTTGCATTTTTGTTTTATTTAATTTAATTCTATTTATTTTTTACTGTTTTGTTGCTCATGTTTTTTATCGTATTTTATTCTCGTTTTCTTTGAAAGTTTAAAATTATACCTTTTATTTGTTCTTAAGTTATTCATAACTTCGCATGCTGTGGTCATCTTCGATAGTAATTACATATAGCTCTATTAATTATTATGTATTGTGTATTTGTTCGTGTTTATGTACATTATGTTGATGATCCTATAAATAAATAAAGTAACAATTTCAAACGGTCCAAGTAGGGGAGACGGCAAACGAACCCATTCGGGGTTTCCACGTAAAGTTCACGTCATTTCGAACGTCTGGGTAAATATCAATTCGAATTTAGAACGGGCTTCTAAAAATACCCGCATTTGGCATTTCGACGGGAGCAACCTTCGCTGAATTCGGTAACAACTTGAACTATTGATTTAGACTGGGAACATATTTTTGGACTACGCAAATGATTTCGCGTGATGTCCTGCTTATATTACTTGGCTTCGATTTATTTTTACCGTGTTATCTCCTTTTGAATAAAACATATTTAAAAATGATATAAACGACCGTCTAGTTTTTAACCACAGTATAAATAATGACATTTTTTAAACGGACACAGCTGTGATGGTAAGTCGTAGTCAACCAATCGTACGTAGACGTCATTAATTACTGTGCATTTACCTTTTAAAGGAATAACTACGGTTATATCAGATACTAGCGACCCGCCCCGGCTTCGCACGGGTGCAATATGTCTCCACTATTTAATGGATGTTATTATACATATAAACCTTCCTCTTGAATCACTCTATCTATTAAAAAAAACCGCATCAAAATCCGTTGCGTAGTTTTATAGATTTAAGCATACAAAGGTAGGGACGGAGAAAGCGACTTTGTTTTATACTATGTAGTGATATATCATAAAATCACCATTATTTCACTTGAAACAATCTTTCTTTTTGCAAGTATGAAAAAAATACTATGAATAAAGAAACTTTTTCCAGGATATTTGAGCGTGCATTGCCTTTTGTTATAGTTCGCTAATTGCTACGCTTAATTGCGAGCGAGCATCGCACGCGAACAAAACGATTAAGCCGCGTAAAAAGCGATCAGGACCTCGTAATTGGCAACAGCGGGTGGTGGAAAAAAAATCTAGGCCTATTGTGCCATCTTCGCGTGTGCGATTGTATACAGATAATAAAAACGTGAGGTTTTTCATGATTCATGTGATCGTAATACATAAATATAAATAAAGATAGATATTTTTTTCGTTAGAAGGATCCTCGTGACTTAGAAGCAAGGCCTAGCTACCGCTGTATCAGCCGTATCAGTGATACGGGGCCCCTGAACTTTGGGGCCTAAGCGGGCTAAGCGGGCTCCCAAAAGTTCACACTGCCCTGAAGAGCCCCCAACAAATTTAGATATAGGGCCCTCTATGGCAAACTACGCTACTGCTTAGAAGTGGGATTTATTGCACTAAAATACACGATTTTGACTGGACGCCAACCTATGTGTTATCTTATTAAAGTGATGATCCTTGAAAGGCGATGAAAGCTTAGAAAAGCTAGACCGAACGCCAAAGTGGATACTAAACCATTAGATAATTAAAATATGTAGGTATGTACTTGATTATGAAACCAAAGACTCCTGACTATACTTTATAGTTTGTATGCTATTTTGTTTATGAACATATATGGCAAATTTTGTCTAGTATCGATAAAAGTCGGTATTAATATCGTATTTTTTTAAGCTTAAGAAATAGTTAAGAGATTATTAAAATAGATAAAAAAAATCATAGGGGCACGGCATTGGAACCCACCGCACCTGATGGTGAGTCAAGTGGGGTCTAATTAAATGTCGACTGATGAGAGATGATTACCCCTCGACAGTCGACACAATTATGCCGGCCTGTTGGAACCGGATATACACAGGCTGATCTCCGCACGAGACACCCTTACGTTGGTCACTATGGCGGGTTTTAACTCCTTTTGTACGGTGGTCGCTATCCGGGCGGATATAATATATTCTACCACCAGCATTTATAGCGTCTTTAACACAAACAGTGAAAATTAAATAATATTACAACTTACCCCGGTATCCTCTCCGCAAACCACCGTCTGCAAACAAAAATATCTTTATTAATTTATACACTTATATGTACAAAACGCGTCCATTGTTATTGTTTCACACAATAGTTCTGATTGTAGATAAAACAAAAATGTTTACTAAATAACGTACGGTTTAAAGGATTGCTGAGATTTCAAACAAGAGATTACATCTAACAATTGTTATACAAAGTTTACACCTATATCCCAGAGGAGCGGGCAGAAGTTCAAGTATAAAGTATAGCACGTAGTTTGCAGTGTCAATCTTCTTAGAACTGATATTCAAAATACGTTACCCCCCCCCCCTTCGTGACCATGAAGGCTGCAAAGTCTTCGAAACTTCGGGAGAAAAAATAAAATACAAAAAACCGCGATAGCATCCGAAAGTTAGTTTAATTTCAAAGTTACGTCTCATTTACCATTTTGAATCTATGTAGTATATAATTTGTAAAATGTTATAAACAATCTATAATATAATATAAACATGTGAAGGTGTGAGTTCCTTTTTATGTAATCTTCGAAGCTTCTTAACAATTTTAACACAAGAATATCATTATTCTATTTCGATTTTACCGCAGGTCGAGCCACGTGCAATAACTATTGATATGAATGCTAAGTATAAAGCAATACACGCGTTACGATTTATTATGTTTACGCAAATGTTAGACATTAAATTAAACTATTTTTCGGATTTTATCGCGGTTTTAATATTCGACCATGAAGGCTGCAAAGTCTTCGAAACTTCGGGAGAAAAAGCAAGATATTAAAACCGCGTTAAACTCCGAAAAATAGTTTAATTTTAATTTTAATACACGCGTTTTGAACAACCAATCACCGGCATACGTATTAAACTTAGAACTATATTTCTAAAAGACTCGGATATAAAGCGCACGCGTTACTTTCGTTCCGTCGTCAATTTGTTGGTGTAATAGAGCGCATCGGCCCACGTGGCATCATTTATGATTTCACGCCGCGCCCGAGTCAGATCCGACACACATTCGTACTAAACACGGATAGCTTTAACATGAAAAGAATATTGGCATACTATGCACCACTGATTCCCAAAGTGGTCCAGGCGTCCACGGGAGACTTGATGGCGGTCCATGTTGGCGTGACCAAAAATGGAGATCCGCAATTCGTAAGCGGAGCTCCACAAAAATTTATCTGAATTGATAGTAAAGTACTAAACTGTTGTTTGATTTTACCTATCAATGTAGGCAGATAATATTGATCCATCGGAACCAGCGATATCGTGGAAGGAGTCTATGAGAAAAAAATTTTTGGAAACCTCTGCTTTAGCGTATGGATTTTCTCTAGGGAGGGCAGGTGACAACAGCAAAAACGATTGCCGAATTCAGCGAAAGGCCTACACCACTCGGGACCCCTGTAAACGCAAGGCTTTTGTTACGATGGACATCTCCGCGCCGTCAAGGTACGCCCATGGAAAAAGAATGGTTCATAATGACAATTTATTGTCTTTAGAAGGTAGACGTGATTAGTGTCACCATAGTTTGCGAAACTTATGCGTTTGAGACGAAAGAATGTCTAACGCCACATCCGGTTCAATTTCAAAGTAGTCTCGCAATTGTTTTTTTATCTTTAATACCTCACAGGAACTACTAAAAAATCCGCATGTAATGAAAATTATGACATACATGGTTTTAATCTCATGACGACGAAACTATTAAACCAATGACGTCATAATTTAGTAAACACATTATTTAAAAACTGAAGGAAGACCTCCAGTACTATTTATAACAAAAAATACTTAGTCTGGCCATAAATACTGTTACACTTAATTATAAAAAAATATTACATTTGAATTTCGAATCTGTCATTTTTATACGATTGTTCATTGTGTTTTCTCATTTTGGCGCCAATACATTGTAAAATATTTTGCGATATTAAAATGGTGTGGGGTGATAAAGAGAACCGAATCGCTGTGATAGCATTACACAAAGTAGGTATGGAGCCAAATGCAATTTTTAAAACTCTCCATACACTTGGTATTAGTAAAATGTTTGTGTACCGGGCTATTAATAGGTACAATGAGACCTCCTCTGTTTGTGACAGAAAAGATCTGGCCGTCCACGTAGTGTTCGTACGAAAAAGGTGGTCAAAGCAGTAAGGGAAAGAATTCGAAGAAATCCTGTCCGAAAGCAAAAGATTTTATCTCGGGAAATGAAGATAGCACCTAGAACCATGTCGCGTATTTTAAAAGATGACTTAGGACTTGCAGCCTATAAGAGACGCACTGGCCATTTCTTAACTGATAATTTAAAGAAGAATAGGGTGGTAAAATCGAAACAACTACTGAAGCGGTACGCAAAGGGAGGTCACAGAAAAATTTTGTTTACGGATGAGAAAATTTTTACAATTGAGCAACATTTTAACAAACAAAATGACCGTATTTATGCTCAAAGCTCTAAGGAAGCTTCCCAATTAGTCGACAGAGTGCAACGTGGACATTATCCGACTTCAGTGATGGTTTGGTGGGGTGTTAGCTATGAAGGAGTGACTGAGCCATATTTTTGTGAAAAGGTATCAAAACATCGGCACAAGTGTATCAAGATACCATTCTTGAGAAGGTAGTTAAGCCCCTTAACATCACCATGTTCAATAACCAAGTATGGTCCTTCCAGCAAGACTCGGCGCCGGGTCATAAAGCTCGGTCCACGCAGTCTTGGTTGGAATCGAACGTTTCGGACTTCATCAGAGCTGAAGACTGGCCGTCGTCTAGTCCCGATCTTAATCCGCTGGATTATGATTTGTGGTCAGTTTTAGAGAGTACAGCTTGCTCTAAACGCCATGATAATTTGAGTCCCTAAAACAATCTATACGATTGGCAGTGAAGAATTTTCCCATGGAAAGAGTGCGTGCTTCTATTGATAACTGGCCTCATCGTTTAAAGGACTGTATTGCAGCCAATGGAGACCACTTCGAATAAGCTTTTTATATTTTTAATTGTTTTATATTTATGTATTAAACTGACACACTGTAAAAGTAATAAATGTTATTTGCAGTTAACAATTTTCTTTTTTCTTTATTACAATATTTATGGCAAGACTAGGTATATCAAATAAAAGCAAATTGGAATCATAATTATTATAAATTAACAGAAATAATTACTTCAAATTACTAGAAGTACATCTACAATATATACAACACTTAATAGCGAAGTAGCTATATGCTGGTCACAAAAACTGCAATCCTAGCATTCGCGACCGCCGGCGCGTGACAATTAGCGACCGCGCGGTAACCGTGTCGCGTTGCGCAATTAATTGCCGATGCCTATAAAACTATCCAAACCGCTGATTAAGCGTTAACGGTAATAATAAACCAATTAAAATAACTCATCTTTATGCACGTCGAACTATTCTGATTGGTTTACGTTATGGATCTGAAGGTAGACTGTTAAACAGAAATCGGTCACATCACGTGTGTAATGCTATAAGCAGTTTATCCATGCTCGCTTGACCTACTGAATTACACAAAAAAAAAAAAACAATATATTCTGATCCTATTGAAATGCTTACTGAAATAAGAAAAGTACGATGGGAATGGTTTACACATCGAGATACTATTTTGTGATTTTATTCCATACAAAGTATTGTTTGGTATTCCACTGCGCACGCCATTCTGAGTAATGAGGTGTTAAGTCTTATTATGTCCAGTAGGTACACTGGCTACAATGTCCTTTAAACCGAAACACAACGGTGACTACACACTGCTGCTTGGCGACAGAAATAGACCCTGTGGTGGTAGCTTCCCAGGCTTTCACATATGAGAGACCTACCGCAGTAAAATAAATACCTAATAGCGGCAACCTTAAGAGCAGACTTTAATTTGACAGCATCTCAGCTGATATGGCACTTCAGAGCAAAATCGAGTTGCATTAATACTAAGACGTCTTCGTAGCCATGGCCAAAAATAAGGTTGAGCACGTCCGATTCTTACCATAATGCGGTGATAACTGACTAAGTGATTATCCAGGTGACGCATTTATTTCCGATGCTATTATATAAAAACAAAGGGGTCTGGATAGACAACACTCATGACATGAGTCACATAGCATGCCTGTGACTTTTTAAATAGTATTTTTATTTAATTTATTGTTAATACAGCATCACGTTTTTTCTATTTTCTAGCGTAACAGGACTTATATCAATATTACTCCCGTATAGCCATGATGAAACCCATTGCCTATATTTAATAAGTTATATAAATATAAATAAAAAAGTATGCGATATTTTACTAAATTTGAAACCCCACTGTTTCTAAAATTATTCAACTTGACGAAGATCAAGAAACATTGTTAAATAATTAACTTATATTCATGATGACTGATGTTTCTAAGTTACGCGATTTTTAGACATTGAATTAAAACTGATATTTCGTATTTATATTACATTTGGCGATATATTATCAATGCTATTACATTATCACAAACCGAAATCCCAATACATAAGGTCGATAGTTGAGACAACATCCGCCCATGTTATTCGGGGCTTATAGGCTTTGCAATCGGCTTGCTAGACATAATCCTTGGTAAATGGCAAGCCTCGGCGGCGTCTGTGTGTTTTAGTTTTTTTTTTCTATTATTAGAAGAGTAATCTCGCCCTCGGTGGCGTAGATGTTTTGCGTGCGCGGTAAGACCGGTCCTGGGTTCGAATCTCGGGTTGGGCGTTTTTCTATCAGTATTAGCCGATTGTATGACGATAGGCTCGCCCCCTATAACATCACGGGAAAAAACACACATGTAAAAAAAATCGCTATAGTTGCATCTCATTATCCCGTTGCAACAGGCCGGCATAATTGTGTCGACTGGCTAGGGGTAATCCTCTCTCGACAGTCAACATTCTATTGGCCCTACTCTACTTACTATCGATGGAAACTATATAGACTCAACCTAATCCAATCCCTTAGCAACAAACAGCTAGTCGCAATCGCTTTACTGAAGACATTGTGCTGTCTCTATAGAGGCAGTCATTAAGCCATTCTACTGAGAATTGTGACCCATTTATCGAGAGCTGGATGCCGCTTAACATATATAATACAAAACTTTGATTTTTGTTCTGTGAACTGTGTTGTTTGTAATTTGTATGCATGGATTTAAAATGTTTGATAATGGATGTGCGCGAAACACCTTAATCGGTACAAAAATCCAATTTCGGAATAAAAAGTAGTTGATCACATAATCAAGCAATCTAGAGACTGCACTGTACCTGATGGTAAGCGGTATGCCGTCCAGATAGAGTATTCAATGGCAACAGGTTATCTCATACCAATCGACACAATCGAGCCGGTCTAGTGAACTGCTTCTTCACGCTACAACGGAAGAAGCCAGGATTATAGGAAGAAGGGAACGCGCGCCGGCAAATTATATTATATATGTGCCAAATTTCATGAATATCGGGTCAGCGGTTAATTCGTTTACTCCTAACAAAACTTCAAAGACATTCACAACAAACAAATTATCAAATGGCGAAATATTTTGCAGAAACTACCAACTCACATTATAGTACAATAAATTACTCGTAAAATTCATTTAATGAATAGTCTTCACAAACTTTCACATTCATTACATTACTAGAACTCAAAACAATAATTTGAAAAATACAATATGACAAAAACATCTCATGTCAGCATCCGGCATCAGTAAACCGCAAAATCGTATTTCATCGATACGGCAGCAAATACGTGATCTCGGATCAAATCTAATAAACACGTGTCATACGCGGAGGGGAAATCTCAATGTTCTGGTGAAATTATCTGGTTTATGTTACTGTAAATATAATCGTGCTCAAAGAGCTCTCTCTATCCAAACTGCACGCTAATCGTATTTGCAGAAGCTATCTATTCGAAATGCATGATATATTTAGAAAAAATATAAACTTATTTCTATAATATCTTTAACTTGTTATTTTTTTTATGATGTGCATATTAATACATAAATTTTATAAAGAAAATGCGTTTACATTTTTATTTATATCGCAATAAATACTTATGAACTATGAATTATAATAGTACAATATGCTATAACTCTAAACTATGAACATTTAAAAAAAAAACTTTGGAAAAATGCCCACAAATCGTAGAAACAAACAATATTAATTTACCAACTAATTAGATTTCTTTGATTTAAGAAGCCAATGCCGCACGAGGCCAAAAAGATGGTTTTCTAATTAAAGAGAGCTTTACAAAGCGACTTCTTTGATTTATTTCAGTTAGTACTCCAATATCACTGGAAATAGTCTCAAAATAGCTCGAAGTGTTATTCTAATTTTACCATTATCCTGACCTTATCCTAGATGAATTGGCAAAACACAACGTTGGTAATGTATTGGCTAAATGCCTAGCGTTAATTTGCCTCGAAGCTGTTGCCCGATAAATGATATAATTTCGTAGATTATAGTTACCCGACCAAGGAATCAAACCAAGATTTATGCATTACCAGCGACTTAAGCCACCAGGAGTCGAAATATCAAAAGTGTATGACATTTCGAGTACGGGGGCGAATCTGTCTGTTTGATATTGCGGGCATTCCAATCTAAGGAAAGCTTTGATAGCCGTATAGGTGAAAATGGGACTTTTTAACTCTCACCTCTACGGCTATTACGGCTATCTTATAATTTAATATGCAATTTCGAAAAGGGCACACGTCTGAAAATGTAAATAGTTCAGAAAATGGAAAGACCTTATTATTTTCTATAGGGTAAAAAAAATATTTTTGGGTTACAATTTGGGTACAATTAGCAATAAAAACTTACAGAAATTTTGTTGTTATTTGTCATTATATATACATTTCTAGACATTTTAAACTTATGAGACTTGTCCTTTTCGAAATTGCACAATCAATTAGAACGCTAGTGGCAAAAAGACGTATATGCCCCCTTAGATGAAATAAAACCCTCTGACGATAACAAAACTGCAACACATAAATAACATAAGAGGTTTATTTCGACATTCAGTCCTCACAGACCCCCGTACAGATGTTCTCTACATGTGTTCGCGACACTGAGTAATCGACTGCAATACTGAAAAAACACATGTCTTTGACACAACTGCAGATGTCCACCATATTGTGTGGTCATGATTATAACTCATTGTTGATTTAGACGTGGGGTGTTAGAGACAGAGATCTACGCCATTTTGGAGTAGGTATATTATTTTGTTTAAATATTTTCCAAATTTTATAAATATATGTATGAATTTGAAAGTAACGCTTTCACGGATTCACTACTGAACAAACTGTAATGAGATTTGGTGAGAGGTAACCAAAGACATTAAACAGTATAGCTAGTTAAGAACTCTTTGGTGGTAACCAATGAAATCAAGAAATGTTGGCTTCTTTTTTACACATTTTTCACTAACCATTAGACGGGGGCAAAAACACTAGCAAAAATTACTCTACAAAAATGAAAATCATCTCTCAACATATTTTTTATGTAAACTCCGCATTAATCTTCACTTCGACTCAGAGAATAATAATAACTAAAATCTAGTGCTTCAAACAATGAGCACTAACCAAGCGTTCATTTAGAAAGTGTAGATGACGAATTCAACTCAATGAATCAGGAAATGAGCGTCTTAGCCAAGATCTAACTGTGATAGACCCGACATCATACTAAGAACTGATTTTCGAATCCGATGAATGTTAACTATAAACTATAATACAATATGAAGAGATTAAAAATACAGTTCTATGGATAAAATAGGTTTATCGTTTGACTTATATAATATCTATAACGGATAACTAATAAATATTATGACAATTGAAAAATCAATGCAATAATGATACTGTTTCTTGCCAGAGGTTCATAAAAAAAGGACTTGATTTTTACAAAAACAAGGAAGTAAAGGTAAGTGAAGGAAGTACAGGAAGAAATAAGGCTGTATAAGAAAAAAAATACCAATACTAAGATTCAAATTCAATAACTTCATTAGTCATACTTAAACCTACAATATGATATGTATCTCCAAAATCTAGTTCAATTAACGTAAAGCGTTTAGTGACAAAGCTTAGATACTCAAATCTATATCGTTGCATCCAATACATAACGTAGAGATATTATGAGACATCTTGAGGGCCCTACAGCTCCAATTGTTGCCGAGACCTATATTGATTGATACGGCTTGTAATCGAAACATATTGTGACGGAATTTGAAGATGCAATGCAAACGTAGCAATGGTTTTGGGTGAAGCATTTGTGCTATACCAATTCATTTATTCCATGGCCAATATCACATTTGTCAATGATGTCACGTAACAAAATACATACGTACATACATAGTATCACTCCTCTATCCCATATTGGTAGACAGAGGCTATGGATTGCTACTTTGCACGATTCTGGTATACTTCTCTCTCGGTTCCTCCACTTTCATCAATCTTTTCATGTATTCCCGCCAGTTCCGGGTACTTTTGACCTGTCCTCTACTGGGGATGTCAGATATCTGGCATTCGAAGGTTCGGTGCGGACCCCTACCGGCTCTTCCATCCACATTCGCCTTATAAACCTTCTTTGTCAGTCCCTATTATCTATCCTTTCCAAATGCCCAAACCACCTTAGCATACACATCTCAATTTTAGTAACTACAACCTCTGTCACTCCACACATATCAAATAATTGAGTAATATTTGAGTTTGTCAAAAAATATTGTGAAAATCGGCGCCTGAATAGCGAAAGCCGACCCTTGATATCCCGTTACTGTAACAATTATCGTTTCTGTCATAAATAATGGCACGTCAACCAAAAAAGGTTCACCATCCCTGACCTATTCTATCAAACCGTTGTTAGTTCAGTTCGGGAGAGAACTGCGTATCAAATAGCGAAACTTCGACCTTTGATGAAATAAATTTGTAAACACAAACGCCCGTATTAATAAACGTTATTTATCTAAGGACGGAGCATTGCTGTGATAACAAGTATGTTTCTAAGCTTCGTTTATCTGACAGCTTGCTGTTTGTTCAGCTTTGTTTATCTGATAGGCAACTAGATTAAAGTTGTATCTCAATATTAACTTATCACAACAGCCCTGTGTCTACGCACTGCGAAGGCTGCCATACCGTCGGCACTGAGAAACAGACTTGTTATCACAGCAATGCTCCGTCCTTAGTTAAATGACATCTATGAATAAGGGGGAATATCTTTTTGTAACCAAAAAAAAATATAAGTCGAATCGAGAACCTCCCCTTTTTTTTAAATAGGTAAAATTATTTTGTAATTTAAAAAAATGTAGATAGCTTAAAGATACAGGGATGTACAACATCAATAAAAAAAACTCCAACATGATAAGATTTTGTGATCTGTTGAGAGCGAGCCTATTCGCATTTACGGAGCCAAATAATTCCAGAAACCACCAAAAACTCAATGACACTACCAGATCGGGATATCAAACCCGTAACCTCTCGCAGTCTCACCACAAGACCCAAGCCGCATATTAACTAAACCGGAATTAATAACAGTTTCTGTAAACAGTTTTCCAAGCTGGAAGCAGACATAATGTTCCGTCACAATCGCTTGTAAATCCAGTAATTACTGTACATATGGCTTTATAGGTTATGAGAATATCATCGGCAGACGCGTGAGAGCGTGCGTTTAGAAACTCCACTAACTATATGTTGTATGCAGTATTGTTGGCGGGTTAGGCAGAAGTGTATCAAAAACATTTTACAAGTTATAAAAAATGAGAAGCAATATTGCAAACCCCGAAAATTATTTTATTATCTAGCTTCTGATGACTTCGGTCGGCGTTAAAATCCATTGTGACTTTTTTAAAAGTAGCGTCATTTGCTCAGAGATACTCTAGTTTTCAATTAGTGAAAGAATTTTCCAAATCAGTTGAATAGTTTTTGAGTTCATACATTATAAACAAACATACAAATAATCAACAATCTTCTGTTATAATTATAACAATGTCTTAACGTAATTACGTTAAAACAAGGTTATGCTCGTAAGGTAAGCAGAGGTGAATCAGAGCCACATTTTGCCAGCTGTGATAAGTCCCATGTCATTAGCGATGAGGCTATTGAAACCCCGAAAGTTCCTATCGAATTAGTGGTTTTTCAAACAATTTTATCATATTTATATTCACTACTAACTTTTGCCTGCGGCTCCTCCCGCGTGGAAAATTTGTTCCGGGATAAAAAGTAATGTAATGTAGCTTCCTATTAGTGAAAAAAACATCAAAATCGGTTTAGTAGTTCCTGACATTAACGCATTCAAACAAACTCTTCAGCTTTTCAAACTAGTATAAATAAGTATGCAGTCTATTTCAATATGCATTGATTATTTAATGTATTAGGAGACAGCTTTACACCACATATATTTATATGTTTCTAAAATAACCAAGAGGCAGTTAAGAGTGTATTTGGAGCTCCATCGGCCGCGTTCCTTAAATAACCTCACTTGTTAGAATCAATGTTTGCCTTAAATGGTCTCTGTTTTATTTGACTAAAGAACTTAACGACGGATTTATGAGTTAATTAAGGTTTAAGATAAGCTTTTGATGATTCTTTATAATATTATCTAAGTAAAATATTTGTTTAATAACAATGCTTTTACAATACAATACAACAAATACTCGTTACTGTAATCATTTTACACAGAAAAACAATTAAAATTGATACAATTTTCTTAAATCTATACAGTCTTACTTATAAAATTGTTTTAGCGTTAAGTGGTGGTAGTCCATTGAAATGTTACATTTTTTAGGCCTTACCTTGCGTTTTTTAGAGGACGCAATTTTATTTTCTTGAAGTGTAGGGGGGGTCAGTCTAAAGCTAAAACCAAGTTTGTGGGGTCGCCACCCTTGTCCCACGGCCGCCATCTTGAAAATAGGGGTTGAAATGGTTTTTACGATGTATCTCTTAAACTATTTATCTGACAAAAAAATTATAAACATTTTTGTTGCAAATTAAATTCTCTGCAACTTTGGTCTAGTAACTTTTGTCGTAGAACTATAAATAAAAAGTTATGAGCGAAAATGTTAAGAAATTCAATGTTAAGCAATGTGCATTGCAACGTCATCAGAACGTGTGTTTATAAGGTTCATAATACTTTTTTGTACTCTCATTAATACCCAAATACCCAAGGGACCATTAGGGAACAAAAGAACATCTGCCTGCTATTATTATTATTATTTCTAACCTCTGTTATTGTAAGAATAGCTGATATTATTATGTTGAAGTTGTCGTTCAACTTATATATTTTAGTTGTGCTACATATTTCTGTACGTGCGGATGTATTTTATTCTGTTTTAATTGTGAAGACGATTTCGAATGATTTTAGACACGATTTTAACTTTAGTGAAAACTACTTTTTTTTTATTAGCATTTTGACTTTTAAAAGTCAAAATGCTAATAAATAACTTACTTACTACAACTTCAACACAATATTATCAGCTATTCTTACAATAAGAGAGGTTAGAAATAATAATAATAATAGCAGGCAGATGTTCTTTTGTTCCCTAATAGTTCCTTGGGTATTTGGGTATTAATGAGAGTACAAAAAAAGTATTATGAACCTTATAAACAAGTAAGTTATTTATTTATTATTTATTTAACCTTATAAATAAGTAAGTTATTTATTAGCATTTTGACTTTTAAAAGTCAAAATGCTAATAAATAACTTACTTACTACAACTTCAACACAATATTATCAGCTATTCTTACAATAAGAGAGGTTAGAAATAATAATAATAATAGCAGGCAGATGTTCTTTTGTTCCCTAATAGTCCCTTGGGTATTTGGGTATTAATGAGAGTACAAAAAGTATTATGAACCTTATAAACACACGTTCTGATGACGTTGCAATGGACATTGCTTAACATTGAATTTCTTAACATTTTCGCTTATAACTTTTTTATTTATAGTTCTACGACAAAAGTTACAAGAACAAAGTTGTAGAGAATTTAATTTGCAACAAAAATGTTCATACATTTTTTGTCAGATAAATAGTTTAAGAGATACATCGTAAAACCATTTCAACCCCTATTTTCAAGATGGCGGCCGTGGGACAAGGGTGGCGACCCCACAAACTTGGTTTTAGCTTTAGACTGACCCCCCCTACACTTCAAAAAAATAAAATTTCGTCCTCTAAAAAACGCAACCCCAAATGTAACTTTTCAATGGACTATGGTTAAGAATTGCTTAAATAGCGGTCAACAACATTGCCGGTTTCCTATATTAAACCTTATTAAGAGGCAAGATGGTGGGTTTTGACTTACAGCTGATCGAGTAAATGTATGTTTTAACTAAGCATAGATTTGCGATATTTTTATAAGTAAGTCTGATAGTGTATAACGGCCTCATACAAGCGATCTTTTCCACACATTCTTTACAATATAAAATTGTTATTCAGTTCAGAAATCGGTTCTATAATTTTCTCTTAAAGTGTTGTTAGCTGGTATGACAATTCTACACTTCACTTAAACGTTTTTGAAAATAGCGATGTCCATAAAAGTACCACTCAAATTGTTTGCAAATGCATTGAACAAACTACAAAATGAAGACGATACAAAACACTCGCTCGCAATGGCTATTACCGCAACATCTAATTTGTATTCCGACAAACGCTGCAAATTGTGACGTAACTTCTAATCTAGGTGACCGTGTGTATTGCTCAGTTTATGTCGATAAACACGGATTTCTTTAAGGTTGTTTTTCGATTGGCTGTCTTGTACAATAAGGCTGTCACCTACCAAACACACCTACCCGGCACATCTGAAAAATATCTCGGTACTTAGCGTTGTATTCTCGCCAATAATTAAGAACAATCTCATAATGCATTAGGCATTATGATATCAATAATCAGATACATACAAATTTTTATTACGGTAGGAGTGCAGTGCGGAGGTCATGGGTCCAATCTCCGGAGCGGGCAGTGATATTGAGTTTTTCTATTCAGTATCGGCCCGGAGTATTTAATTTGTGCCCGATATGCTGATAGGCTTTCCCCCTATCACATGGGACAGAATACACACGGCGGAAAGTGGGTGCAACAGTTGCGCCTCTGCCTACCCCATTTGAGGATAAAAGGCACGAAAGTGCCTACAAACACATTTCTCACCTATTAAATATAAATATATAATAATAGCCTTAATATACATATTTCATCATTTCATGCAAAGCTATTTTTATACAAGTTTTTGAATTAATTTTTATATTGCATTTTAACACTATAATAAAAGCTAGCTTGAAGTCATAAAAAAGGTATCGTAACGGGCCTTACGATTCTTCACGCTAATATTAAGATTAGGAGAACAATGAATATATCTTCACGGTTATACTATAGAAACGATTTTGAATCTTATATAATAGATATGAGGATGTATGGCTATTTCGGATTACAATATGGAGAATATGTATATTTCATTTCAACTGCCTGTTCACCAATATGGCATATATTGTTATAAGTTACTTATTGCATTTAGGATTTTAGTATTAGTTTTATTCGGTTTGAAAACAGGCCGGCATAATTGTGTCGACTGACGAGGGATAATCGTCTCTCTTCAGTGACATTCTATCTGTACCCTCTTCGCCCATAAGTGTAAAAATAAATCAAATCTATTTATCATGTTTATTTTAACAAATGCCTTAATATTAAAACTAGTATCTGCGAGTGGAATCTACGATCATGAATTAACAGCCGAAGTATGTCACACACGCAAGGAAGGCAAACGTCTTAATTCAAAGCTGGAGCCGCAGGCAAAATAAAATAAAAGCATGTGACGTAACAAGTAAAAAAACACAACTTTTCCAACGCGATCCTATCGAATAAAGAATAAAAAAAAAACTGGCATTGCTTTAGTCCTTGGGGGGCAGATGCTGCTTAACATCAGGCTGACCCCTTTCTCGTTTGCCTACTAAGGCAATAAAAAAAAATAAAAAAAAAACATGAATATTATCCAAAGTCTCTCAAACCAGCCAGTTGCAAAACAATTTAATACCCGCATAGTTAATAGGTGCAGATAATAAGCGGCACGTCCGTCTGTTTACATTCGACCTAGTTAACCAAACTATTTTTCAGCTAATTACCGTAAACAGTGCGTAAAGATCGCTCGTTTTAGATTAATTTTGATTAAGTTTCGTGCGTTCATAAACCTTATACACATAATGCAAAGGCAAATTACACAAATATGGTTAGAGAAAATGTTTGTCAGACCACGTATAAGGCGTTGAATGGATTTGTTTGGCATACAGATACAGCATTTGGAATATAGACTACTTATGTGTATGTTTTTTTAGATTTATGTAATTGTCCTGCAAGTTCGAATTGTGTATAAGACCGTATTTTTTGCCTCTTGAATGACTAGACATAAACAGTAGAAACACCATCCAACACCTTGAAAAGTATTGTTTGGTGTTCCACTGCGCTCGCCGTCCTGAGACATGAGATTTTGTCTATATGTGTGGAATAAAAATAAATAAAAATATCCCTGAAAATGCATGTACCGATATTTCTGCCGAGAAAATACCTTGGCACAGGAAAGGCAAAGCCGTAAGCAAAGCCGGTATTCAATCAAGTTGGAGGCAAACTGTAACATTTTCAAAGCAAAAATATTACTCGAGGCGCTAACTAAGATTTAAATATGTCAACATTAAGCCGGGATTTTATAAATTCTTTCATGTGAAAGCCGTTTAAAACCGCGGTAGGGTCAGTAAAGTTTTCCACCCACTTTTCAAACGCGCGAACTCCTGACAAGGATCAAAGAGGTTTCATTTAATTACGAACATGGAGTTTCTAAAAGAAATAGTTTGCATGTATATAAAATTCTTTAAATAATGCTGTCTTTTGTAATCGTAAAACGAGGTGAATAGGGATATTACTTATGTTGTTATTCAAATAAATTGGCGAAATTATTCTTCAAAGCTTGACTAATAAAATTTTACAGAAATTTATTGTCAGTTAAGAATAAAGAGAATTTATCTATGATTTAATATAACCACTCATACTCCTATACTATCTTGCATCTTTGTTCATCCTATTTAACAATACATTGAGTGAATATAGGTCAATGACCGAGTACAAAGTTTAATAATGAAATAACTTATAATAAGAAAAGAAACCGATAGTTACATTTTCAAGCATACAAATAGAGGCTAATTTTCAATAAATTTAGGTGAAATATTTGTTTACATTTAAAGTGAAAACAGGAAAAACTAGTAATATCTACTGTTATATAAATCTATAACAGTAATATTATGTATTTTTGGTAATCTGATTTCGGTCGACTGTTAAAGGTTAATGAACCGGAGCATTAAAACTAGCTAAAATATTATCTTACAACCAAAGGACAAGACGAGGAAACAATTTATCTCGTGGCAAGCGCGACAACTGCGTATACGCTGAAATAAGACCAACCACAACTTAGAAATTTGAATTCAAAAGTTTTGAACTTATCGTCATAGGACATAAAGGACGTTACTTACGCTGCATACGTGTGCTATAGTTATTCATTTTGTCTCTCTTCCTCTAGTATTAAATGACACTTGAGAAAGCAAGACAAAATACTCAAAATAGATAATTTCATCCACGAAGACGCGCTCCACTGCTTTCCCTAATCGCTTATAGTGTGCGTGAGTAGTATGAATGCACACGCACACTACGATCGACGCTGAGGCTTGGATCAGTCCCTTTACCCCGCGACGCCCTGCAACACCCCCGCTCTAAGTGGTGGGGCGCGTCTTCAGCGCATATATTATAGTAGAATAGCAGTAAATTATTAGTCTTATAATACCTAGTAATTACATTATTTTCAATGTCAACTGGATCACATTAAGCACAAACTGTCTTGCACCAGAAATCGCGAATACGATGGTGCTTAGCAATGGCGAAGCGTCCATACAAACTGATTCCTACCGGATCCCCTTTTAGGTCTATTTAAGTTTATCTTAATTTTTGTTTTCTGTTAAATTAGTCGCGATATGATAGCTAAGGCATTTTTTTTCTCGGATTACCTTTGTAAAAATTCGCCACTGGTATTTAACTAGACGGATTCTCATACGAGAAACCAACCACTTAAGTATCTTATGTCTCTTAATAAATACTGTTATAGACAACTATCTATCATCACTAAGACTTCATTCAATCAACTATGTAATAATTCACTGAACCATTTTAAAAACAACCATCACAAACCACTCACAACTGTTACCACTGGCACTTAACAATGAGCTTTCAACGTTAAGTCAAAGTAAATTGTTTACAATATTACTAACATACTATTATCTAAACAATACTCTCGCGCAGTTTATAAATAAAACAACATTATAAACATAACGATAAAGCAAAATGATGTAAGTCGAAAATACTAAATAATAAGCATAAATGGATGATTAATAGTCCACTTTAAAATGGGCAGGACCGAGCAATGAAATGTAGATAAACGATATTGACATCAACCACTGGTGTTAGGTCTCTCATATGTGAGAGTCGCCTGGGTAGGTACCACCGCAATCTCTCTTTCAGGGTGTTGGAAAGTGTTCCTATTGTTTATGGGCGCTTACCATCAGGCGAACGGCAAGCTCGTCTCGTCATTTAAAGAAATAAAAAAATCAACCGGAAAAAACTAGGTAAAATTTGGCACGTAATTTAGTGACGCAATGTTTTGCCAACAGCATTTTCATCCCTTGCTTTTCAGGGCTGCATTTGGATGCAGCCCACAAATTAGACTAATCTCCAAATGAGATTGGTCCCATTTGGAGTATAAATCTAACACTCAAACATTTTTAGCATAGTGATTCATCAAACCCCATACAATTTATAGTCTGTATACTTTCTTAAACCAATGAGGCGATACATATACAGTTTTTCAAGCGATCTTTTCAAGTAATCATATTTAAACGTAAAATAGACAACAACTAAAAATATTTAAAGTCCGTTCTAAAAAATATTTATTGCTATTTTCTATAATGTCATCTCTTTACATAGCTTATTATTTCGTATATAAAAAAATGAGAAACAGATGCAACACTGATGCGAATAAAACAAAACATTTATTATTAAAATTCCGACTTGAACACTTTGCTCCCGAGCTGACGACTTGCATATCGTTCACGCCGATGCTATAAATCATTGCAACTGATATCTAAACATTGAAGATAGTCAGAATTTCCGGTTAATATCATACTATGTAATATGTAAACTTATTATTCTAAATACATAATATACATAGGTAATAAGTACATAATAAGTAGGTATTTGTATATGTCTGAATTATGTTTTTTTTAACCGAGTTCAAAAAAAGGAGGAGGTTCTGAATTCGACGTAATTTTTTTTATTTTGTTATCTCAGAACTTTTGACTGTGTGAACCAATTTCTGTTGAATAATGATAAATTTAAAGGTTGGATAATATCTTTGTAAACGTATTTAATATATATATTGTGTATTTAAAGGTGTCTTTGTAAACGTTTTTTGTTTCTATTCATATCCGCCGTGTGGCGTTGTCTTCCGCGTGTCAAAATATGTATTGAACAGTGCGTTTAACGTACGAGTTAATAAATGTATATTCAAGAAATCTTACTCAATTTTATTCAAATATAGTCATAACCCAACAATTTCGATGATTCTTTTATTTAAAAGCTGGTGCTTCCCGTGTGGTTCCATATATATTTCGTTGTTGTTAGACCCTTGACTTCGGAGATACATCACGAAACTCGTAAAATGACGTCGTCAACGTAAACTGATTTTTACTAACACATAAAAGCAAAAAACTTTTTAACAAAAAATTATACCGCCTTCATAAACCACTACAAACCAAAAAAAAAATACCTATATGTATATTGGTTACCAATATTGGAGTCTAGACTAAATAAATTGCCAGTTATACATTTTCAGGATAAGCTAACATTACACTTCCAATGAACAAGGACGGAATACGGATTGCAACTGACAATTTCTTGGATCGTCATTTAACCCGAAACTTTCCACAGAGGCCGCGACACGACTAAAAACAACGTCCCAATTAGCCCTCGCTACACAAGAGGATCATAAACATTAACTACCTCAAACATGCCCCAAAAATCACACCCTTTAAAATACGTCATAAAAAAGCCACACGTGCCGGGGTAAAATGAAACGTATTTTATCTAAACGACGCCCATAAGGGACAAGAAGAGGGACGAAGGAGGGATGATTTAAACTGTGTCGAAGAGAGACATCAACCCCCGGATATTTGAAACGGGATTATATTAATTTTGTAATCGTTTGAAGACTTTTAATTAATATTGAGTATTTCCCGGGATCGCTTTCGAATCTGTCGGAGGGTATTTGAGGGTAAATAGGCCAAGGTCCACGACCCACGGGCCTGTGCCGTATTACCAACATACAAATAAATCGTTTGCGTCATGCGCGCGTACTGATTAGGTTTGCGGTTCTGTTCATAGAAATAAAGTATAGTATGCAGGAAATATTAATTAGGTTACTCTTATAAATGTATGTATACTAAAATGTTAGTAGTCATTGGCATAGAAAAAAATACAGGAAAATTAAACACAACAGCTTTCCTTACATTGTGGTCAAAACAAATAAACATATCGTCGGCTAAGAGTGCTGAGCTGCTAACTCCATAATAGACAATTAGTAACAGGATAAAAAAAAACTGAATTATTATTTTATTTCTTACAACATCTAAAGAATGAAGATCCCGTTGGTAGATATTTCTTTAAGTTTTATATATTTGCACAAAACAACTATTAACTATCAAATGATTTAGAATTATTACAGAAAAATGGAGTTAGCAGCTCAGCACTCTTAGCCGACGATATGTTATTTACATTAATACAAAATTAATTCAGATGAATCAAATAAGTAAACATTTTTTTATAGGCACGACAAAGTGACCCCCTGCACCTGATAGTAAGTGAAGTAGGGTCCAATAGAATGTCGGCTGACGAGAGATGATTACCCCTTGTCAGTCGCCACAACTATGCCGGCCTGTTGAAACCGGATATACACAGGCTGATCTCGGAACGCGACACACTTATGCCGGTTTGATTGAACCGGATATATTACACAGGCTGATCTCGGAACGCGACACACTTATGCCGGTTTGATTGAACCGGATATACACAGGCTGATCTCGGAACGCGACACACTTATGCCGGTTTGATTGAACCCGATATACACAGGCTGATCTCGGAACGCGACACACTTATACCGGTTTGATTGAACCGGATATACACAGGCCGATCTCGGAACGCGACACACTTATGCCGGTTTGATTGAACCAGATATACACATGCTGATCCCGGAACGCGTCACTCACGTGAGCCACTGTGGAGGGTTTTAACACGTGTACGGTGGTCGCTATCCGGGCGGATATAAAATATATCCTACCACTAGCAAGCATTTATTTATAAAGGTTATTATTTGAGTTTAACGTCAATAGTTTCCGCGCTTCTTTGAAGACCGAACCATCAAAGTATTATCACAAATTTTCGCGTTTAGATTAACATTTAAACTTGCAATTGGTCACCGACGCGTGAACCTTATTTTTTTCAGACATTATAAAAGCTATGGGGATTATGTTGCAATATTGATAGTAATCTATTATAATAAATGCACTCTCTAAACAATTCACCATAATCTTCGTAAAAAAACAACACAAAATGAATATTTATCATCTTCGCTGACGTTTGCCTATGTTCAACGTAAACACGAATAAAAAGCGTCTGTGTATTCTACTGTAAGCCGGGCACGCGATGTGATAGAAGTTTATTGTTACTACACTTTGTTATTGTATATTTGTTATTTTATTAAGTCAGTATAAACTGTCCATCAGTGGGATAGTGAGAAGCTATTTAATCTGTGGTTGTTGTGTGCAAAACGTGGTTTACTAACGGTAATTTTGTAGTAGTGTACACTGAGGCCTTATTCTCTATGACAGTGTAAACTCGTAACACTGGTCGTATTACGCTATTTTTGTGGAATTAGAATGGAATGATATTCGGTATGCCGACCAATATATGTTCTGCTATGCCAATTTAAACTGAAAATGTCACAGAAAAAAAAACGTATTTTCATTTATTGGGATAACTTATTTATTATTGTTATGTTATTAAATGCCAGTGTTCTGAATTAACAAACATTAAAAAAAATATACTTCGAATTGACAACCTCCTCTTTTTTTAAATCGTTTATAAAGGCTCCTGAGAGACAAACGGACAGACAGACGGACATAAAGTGATCCTATAAAGGTTCCTTTTGAGTTACAGAACTCTAAAAATTGTATAATAATATAAAATATATATCTAAATAATTCACGAATATGTCCTTCACCCCGCAGCGTGTTTTAGGATTATTGCTGAGATAAAAGCAGCAAATTCCGTAATCCTTATGAGGCGCCCACGCAAGATGTTACGCATTTTACGTTATAAAATGTTATCCGCCAGTATATTGTTATCTCTTGACTTATCCCACACCCACGTGGTTGGCTGTTGGCAGAATGTGATATTATAAATTATTTCCAAAAAAAACTAGAACAATTTTTTTATTTTGCAACGTTTGCTTCCTTGGAGTCAAGGCATTGTAGGAATTAAAAGGAAAGCATTATTTTTTTTACCGTCTTGGTGGCACTGTAATAAAGCACACGTGCTGTGGCTGCTGCGTTAAGGGTCTCGGGTTCACTACCCAGTACAGGAAAGTGTCAAATTTTATCCCCTGTGAAACAAATGGCGCGAATAAATGACTATCATACTAAGCAGCGAATTTGGGAAATCCTGTTAGCCCTTGCAAGTAAAAGAAGGCAATTGAAAAAAAAAACAATAATATGTGCCTCCATTACAATAATATAATTACAATAAATAAAACATTCCATACTTTTGAGGTCACATTGCACGGTTTAATTCAATAAGCATGTCAATGATTTCCTTATTAGTGTTGGTTGTTTGTCTTTGCAAATGCGTGTTGCCGGCTTAAGGTGCGTTACTGTTTTTAATTCATACCTTTTTAAATATATACTATTATACTGACCACTACTGGACATAATAAGACTTTAACATCTCATGTCTCAGGATGGCGAGCGCAGTGGAATACCAAACAATACTTTGTAATTCAAGGTGTTGGATGGTGTTTCTGTTTATGGGCGGTCGTGTCACTTACCATCAGGCGAACGGCAAGCTCGTATCGTCGTTCAAAGCAATAAAAAACAAAACAGAAAATGTCCGCAATATTCTTAATAGTAAGCAAAAGTTTGTGACAATGCTTGGATGTTAGAAGTACTTATATACTGATTTGGATGCAATTTGGCACACTGATAGACCAGCTCCTTGAAACTGATGCAAATAAAACTTCATCGGCATACATCTATGAAGCTGCAAGCAACACCTTTCTAACATAGCGAAACATTACAAAACAAATGTTAATAAACATTGTTCAATAAAACATCTCGGTGCCGGGAACAAAGAACTCCTCAGGGATAGGCCACGGGCACCCGGGAACCGGGCCAAGGACGCGGCGGGCGCGAGCGAGCCGTGGCGAGATTGCGTTACCGAATTCCCGTACTTAACTCTGCGTTATCTCATTCGCCCGTTCCGCTTAGGTGCGAATTAGATTACGTTGCATGAATGAAATTGGTGAAATGATTTTTGGGCATGTATGAAGACAGACTACACCTTTCTTTGTGATAGGACTCTTTCTTTTAATTTTATCCGTGGTGCTTTATAACTAGTTTATCTAGTTGTAAACGTCCCTATCCTTGAGGTTAAAACGCCTCCTTAGTTCATTATTTTGTCTCCCGCTTTGCTATGGAGGGAAACGGACAATTAATATTTCCAACTCCTCCCTATCTTTCTATTTAGTAATTTCGTTGCGGGATAATAACAAATTAGTTTTCCCTAAGACTCGCCGAGCTTTACTGCTCGGTGTCATAAAATGCGTGCCACTGCTGATCCTGGCTTACAGGAGTTGTAGTGGTGGGTGTGAGGGCGAGAAAGTCTCTACACCTTTCTTTTCCGACCGGGTAGGCAGAAGCGCGACCAGTGCACTAACTTTTCGCCGTATTCCTTCTTACCTCGGACACATATTCTAGAGTTCAGATTGATACTAAGCAAAACCAGTCACTACCCGATCCGGATTCGAACCTACGGCAGTTACCTGCTATACCTCTGTTTCTTAGTTGTACCGCTATACAATGACGCCGATGTAACAATAATATAAAACCGACTCTAAATCAATAAGTAAATCATCAAGTTTTCTATTGCAGCCATATTTTATATTCTGGGATAAAAATTACGATAAATAACCTATATCAGGAGTAATGTAGCTTCGTATCAGTGAAAAAAAAATCAAATCGGTTCAGTAATGCCTGAGATTAGCTCGTCCAAAAATAAGTCTTCAATTTCATATATTAGTATAAATTTCACATAGCCACTTCAAAACGCACCAGCATTACTATTTCACGCATCTTCTCTAAGTAATTGGCCACTCTGGCCGGACCGAAATATGCCGATCTACAGCTCGCTATCTATTAGCATATCATAATTACATGTAATTGCAATGATAGTGAAAGATACAAGCATGTAGGTTAATGGGCTATCAACGATTTGAATATGATAAATATAACTCATTGTCTGGTCCCCTGTAATATAATAATAATATCAGCCCTGTATTATATACTTGCCCACTGCTGAGCACGGGTCTCCTCTACTAGCACGGGCCTCCTCTACTGTTATATGAACAACGCAAATCACCTCATTCGGGTGCTTGGTTTACGTTACAGTGCCGGATTTATTTTTTACTAGCGACCCGCCCCGGCTTCGCACGGGTGCAATGCTGATACTAAATACACTACAGAAAAACTGTGAACGTTGTATATAAAAACATAGCGGCCCGCTCTGGCTTCGCACGGGTATAACATAATAAAATAACAGTATTTCTCTACTATTTAATGGATGTTATTATACATATAAACCTTCCTCTTGAATCACTCTATCTATTAAAAAAAAACCGCATCAAAATCCGTTGCGTGGTTTTAAAGATTTAAGCACACATAGGGACAGAGAAAGCGACTTTGTTTTATACTATGTAGTGATGATAATGAGTGTGATCCACTATATTTCCGCCGCCGCATGTAGGTAGGTTTATGTATGTATGTAGGTTTCTAAAATACTTAATAATTTTCCGTTTGTTTGTATTATGGAAGGCACTAAAGATAAATAAACGAGTGATTAATTAAATCGAGTGAGCGTCCTTTGAAATCTGTCGCCCCTAAGAGGCTGCCGCTCACAGGCTGCGGCCTATACGGCCTATTTACGAATCCAGGACTGCTGCGTTTGAGTCTTGCCCAGCCTGGGACGAAGAGCGCAGCGCTCTAAGGTCGGTCGTCGGAGATGACCTCTCGCTGCCGGCAGTGGTCGCTTCCATGGTCGGCAGCCAGAGGTCCTGGCGTGCGGTGACCCACTTCTGCGAGATGGTCCTCTCGCAGAAGGAGAGTGCCGAGGGGGATCGGGAAAGGGAGGATCCCTCTCGCCGCCAGAGAAGACGTAGGAGGCGCCGGGTGGACGACTGACCGGCGTCTCCCGCCCTGTGGACTGGGGGCGTTTGGAGAATTCCACCACGGTATCCCCTGCCTGTCGTAAAAGGCGACTAATAGGGGCCATCGAGGGGTCGCCGGCGGGCAGCAGGGGGCTGTCTGCCGCTGGTGTAGGTTGTGCATGCTTAGCACATTGTGGTGACCCCGGGATGGACGGCAGTGTGTAGTTGGCCTCATGCTGCCGTAGACGCCGAGGGCGTCCTTCGGTGCGCGGGGGCTTCTGAGCCCCCCACCCATAGGAGACGGGCCGCAAGGCGGCACCGCGCAGGGGCGGCTCGGGACGAAGACTTAGACAACTCCGTCAGAGGAAGCCCGCAGCCGTTCCTAATGCGCCGAAGAGGGCCACCGCGGAGTTTTAGCTGGTAGGCCGTGCGTAGGTTAGTTGTACATAGGGACTCGGCCCGGCGGCCGCCCGAAGTTCGTCATCAAATCCGGGCGGCTCAACGCCGGGCCGTAAGGCACGGTTACCCCAGCATAACCGCTCAGTCATCCCCCACGAAGGCTGGGCGGTAGTAATAAGGGACTTTCTCCGCGAAACAAAAAAAAAAAAAAGGACTGCTGCGTTAGGCTTTGGATCAATACACTCTAGGTTTGTTTTGGGCAATAAACAGTTGCTTGAGTATCAATAAAACACAACTGAGAAATCTGTAATTGCATTAGCAACATAAATACAGGTGATTATTTCATTCAAGTCACCGATAAATACGAAGCACAGGTGCTGCCTAAACACCTGGGAGGAAGGGCGCGTGAACTCATGTTTAATAATTTTCTGATGATAATGCCATAGTTATTTTATAATTGCCATCGCCATAATTATCTTCGGATTACGATAATATTTATTTTAAATACAAGTTCAAGACGACCTTTGGGATGCTAAGTCGTGCTTGACCGCAAACATAATTACATAATTACAGTTGATTAAGACGACAATGTTGTAATATACGAATTGGTAGCCAACTAGTTTGACATCATGACGAAATTGCTGTTCTACTTGTGAAGGACATACGCGTCTAGAAACCCAAATCGTCTCTTAAACGGTAGACGATTAAACCAGTGAAATGTAACGAAAAAAAATATTTGAACCTGTAAAATGGCATACATTATTTAGTTTCCGTCAATATTAACACTACCCCTAGTTCGGAAGCAGTTCTCACTAGAGAAGAACGGGCAAGAAACTCTGGTGATGCTCTTTTCAAAATCATTTTTTTCCTTTTTTTGTGGGACTCATTGCCCCTCTCTCGTCCCCCCTATCCAGGACAAGGGTTTGTTCAAAATCAATTTAAAGTATAAACTACAGTGATACAGATAAAAAAATACAATTAAGGCGATACCTCAAGGTCCATTTTCATACATTTTGTTTCACCTTTAATCTGGGTAACTAAACAAGTATTGGCAAGTAAAGAATTTAAATTCACGTCTAGTTAGTGATTAGTTCTCGCAGTTGAAAGAAAAACGTAAAAATAATTAATAATCATGGATATTTCGGCCTTTAAAATTTTGTCATATTAAATTTTAAAGGCCGAAATATCGATGATCGCCTTAAGTGATTAATATAATCAATTTTGTCCATCGACGATATAGTTATTGATTTTTTTTACGGGAATGATAAAGTGACCCCACTGCATCCGTTGGTCAATATTGTTATCTGACAAGAGATGTATATTGCCAATCGACACAATTACTGTTTGAAACGGGATATACACAGCCTGATCTCGGCACACATCCCTTACGTGGGCCAATATGGAGGGTAATACACCTTCTGTACGGTGCTCGCTATGCGGGCGAATATATCCTACCACCAGTACCTAACGATTTGAGATAAGGAAGATAATGGCAAACATTGTTAACGTAAATAAGGGTTGTGTGCGCTCTGTACGTCATATTGATGACTGGCGAACAATTTGGACTTCCAATCTCTTATTTTTATATAATAGTGTAGCATTCTAAAATGACGTAATATTGTTAAAAACAAAATTACATCAATAATTTTGTTTTCACAATCATCACGAGATTCAAGAATGTTCAGTTTTAGTTCCTCATAATCATTACGATTTTTAAACTACTTTCATTTATTCTGGTTAATGTTATGTGCACCTTAAATTCCATATATCAAAGCTCGATACTTTTATATAACGTTATGGAGATGTTTATGATGTGGTTACACTTTAATTAAATAAATAAACTAATGATAGTGTTTGTATAAATGATCAAAGCATTATTTACTGAGACTGAACAATGCTAGTGGGCGTTATCGACGATCGCAGATATTCTCGAGTATCGATTACTTTTTGGGTTACCACATGAAGTCATTGAAATGCGTTCGCTGCACTTGTGTTGACATTTTTGTTTCATAATCGCCCAACTGATCAACTGGGTACGACCTGCCGGCGTGTAATCCAGCTAATATAGTCAATGTGAAAGTTAAAGACGTTTGAATGTTCGAAGTTAACGCATAAAACGCTAAAGAAATTTGGCATACAAATAAACAAGTCATAGATTATCCTACAGGCTATTATATCGAAATGGCTGGATACTGCACTATACTTATGAAAACAGTTCACAGAAATAAAGATTTTAAAGGCGTCAAATCGAATGCAGAAACTGTTTAGCCAATGGTAAGAAAACAGTTAAGGGTTCTACTACGATAATTCGCGAGTTCAATAGGTAAAGATGGACTCTAAAGTTGGTGATTAGCCATTTACGAAGGTTCTTAAAATTTTAGTGTAGTCTTTACAACCACTTGGTTATTTACATTATCGCTACCCGGCAAGACAACAAGTTTTAACTGCGTTCTCAATTCCCCTAAATTTAAAGGAAACCATAATAATTGTGAGCACGCACGAAATCAGTGCACTAGGGACGATTGAACGGCAAAATTTACCGATACAGCGAAGTCGCAGTTTTGACGTAAATACCTAATTGACATGTTACAGTGAATAAAAACAATGCGACCATCTTCTGTTGTAGTTTCTGAGATCAAATGAAATGTGTCTTTTGGTATGCATTCGGAATACTTGCCTTTTAAATTTTGCATTACTTTTTACCATTTACTTAGGTATCAACCATGAGATTCGTGAGCGTGCTTATGTTGAGAATTAGCACCATTAAAAGTTTATTATTATTACGATTTTTTGTTCGTTTAAAAGCGACTTATAATTAAATGCATGTTGAAGGTCGAAGGAAGCCGTTGGAAGTGAGTAACACAGGATGTTGGTTGACTTTGGAAGAGGTCTTTGTTCAAAACCTTGGGGAACAAATAGCCCTTGGTAGAAATTTTAGACTACGGAAGCTGATGCCATACAGCCTGCTTTCATTCAAAACATTTCCGATGGAAGAAAAATACTTCTAAAAGCATGTTATATCTCAAAATAAACATTTCTATTTTTTTTTATTTATGAGATGTAGGTAGGTCATAAATCACACCATATCAATTATTATGCTTAGCAATTTATGTATCATAATATTTTAGTTATTTTTTGTAGACCTTAGGGTAGACAGGTTAACGGTCCTTTGCCTTTGCCGTCGTTAAATAAAAAACATATCTACAGAGATAACGAAATAAAACAAAACATCGTGGGAACGTATGAAAAAAGAGAAAATAAGATTCTATTCAAAGGTATAAAAAGAGCATCGCCTATTCCAAAACGAAAAATCCAATTCGAACAAGTTGCACGATCGTATTGAATGAAATTAACGGAATATGTACATCTCGGCAGATCTGGGCTTATTCCGTGGACCATTTTGTATTCAGTGCACTTTCTAACATGATGCATATACTTGCATAAGTATTATGCGGCGACCACAACAGTAATGAGGGCTACACTCACCGGGCACTGATGACGGCTCACCGAGGAGTACGTGCAACCAATTGCAGCATCACAAACGGCACAATCACTGGCAAAATATACCTATACGTAAACACAAAAAACCCAACGGTCTTCTAAAACCAGTTCTCGACGCACCGACACGGCTAGCGGGGCCCGCACTTGTTGCAAAACTAACAAAAAGCTGCTTCACTGCAAGAAAACCCACGAAAAATACATTCAAGTCGTTTTTAAATCGATTTTTTTCTCATCTATTGTGTGTACACTTCGAACTTTTTGCGTCGATACTTGATGCACTTTTGAATAAAAATGCCAAGTTTAATTTAACGTTGTGTATTAATTTTATTATATAAAATTAAGCTTAATTATTTAAGTGATCTGTCAATTTTCATTCAGCCACCTCACAGCTGTGCGCGCATGTGCGGCGGACACAAAACGACAACACCACCCGCCTTTGCAAGCTAAACTGACGAACGAAATGACGTGACGGACATGCAGTGTGACCAATGCTATCTAAAAATTCTTACATTCATATATACATTTTATAAAATTGTCATATAGAATACAAAATCAGACTATAAAAATACGATGTTAACGATAGTTACAATTATTTTACTTTTAATCCAAAACATACTGTTATGTATGGAAGGTTTTATTCTTTAACTAGGTGTTGCTTGTGGCTTCGCTTGCGTAAAATCCTTTGCTGCTAAAAAAAGTCCCTATACACTGACAATTCTTAGCGCTGCCTGCTCGACGCCAGCCAGTGCCATATATTTAAAAAAAACAGATTGAAATGTTCCTTTATTTCCGATGGGAGTCAATGATGCTTCATACACACCGGCCTCACGAACAACAACGAAGGATATTCAGCTTTCGCTACCGCACGTTGGCCTTCGAATGTGCGTCCAAATATTTTTAATGGTCGAGAAAAGGATCTTTGGCAGCTGATTCCGGCTCGCATTCGATAGTTTATAATTATTCCTTGTAAACGTTATTTTTTTTATTTCATTAATATTTTATGTAATCTTTTATTTTATCACATTACTCAGTTTATTTAACCGATACGTATAGTTGTAAGTTGCACAGTTGTAAATAAAAAAGACTTACAATATTATTTATTACAGACATGTCAATAATACAGTTTTTGTATTACTACACTAGAAAAAGTTGGCAACTTCAAGTGTGACCATATGCATATTTTATTTTCTACTACGAAATAAGTTACCAACGGCAAAAATCTTGCAAATCTACGGTTATACTCTTGGTTCTACATAATAATACTTAACTATTTCGAAGTAGCTGCTCTAAATCATAATAGTATAAATAATACGAATAAAAGATATTTCAATTCATTTAGGGAAAGTTATATCTTATTGAGGTTTTATCTTCGGGTAAATATTTAGGCAAATAAGCATTTTTAGATCTCAAAGCTGTGTTACTATTTAGCTGTTACTGAATCAAGTGGTCCATTATGAATATCATTTTGGTCTTGTTGGTAACTATCTTAAAGAAGATAGAAACGCAAGTGAACGTAACAAAATCTAAGTAAACCCTCAATACACCTTTTTGGTACTTTTATTAACTACCATAATATCCTTATGAAACCTCGGACGGAGATCCGGCCAAGCCATCGAGATGACAATACGCACAAATGATTTGATTACGAAATTCGAAAAGGGATTTGAAATATAAAGAAAAAAAAATAAATATCATGCATCTATCAAAAAAGTGGAAAATTTTGTTATTGTAGATTTAACCACCAATGTATTTAAAATTGTGGTCATTTTTATTAACAGTTTTACCGTTAATTTATCTCTTAAAATTTAGTGACTATTATATTAGTTCGTTTCTTATTCTAAAAATAATTAATTGTATGGGTGAGATGTCACATTGAATGAGCTTCGAAGTGGATCGTTACTCGTCTGCGTGGGCACATATCGCCCTTTGTGCGGATCTCACATGGGCTACGGAACCGCCTGATGAATTTATTATAGCTAATCAGGTATCGAATATACAATCATAAGAGTAATTCGATAAAGTCACCCCATGTTTCCATGTGCTGAATAAATATCTGTTTACATTATACCTTAGCATTTTATATTGAACTCTTTCATGATATCGCCAATAAGTTTCCTTCATGCTTGTTTACATGTAAACATGTCAAAATACGTATGTATAGATTTAGCAAAAAACGATAAATAAAAAAAAATACCAACAATGTCTCCAGTCATGGACATTAAAATAACTCAACTCAGTAGCTAGAAATTAGGTCTTGTGAGCAATTGAAATAAATCAAATTTTGATCAAATTTATCCGTTGGATAAAATCATAGCATTAAATGAATTATAAACCTTTTTTCCTTGTGTCCTTGCAAATGTGGGGCAGGGCAGTTATCCCGTTAGCCATCCCGAAGGCCGCCACCTCCGTATGATGTTTATTTAGTTATGACACTGGAATCAAACCTTCAGGAATTAACTCCCTTTGTCGCCACTAAACGCAGCAAGCGATAAGCTTTTAATCTTATTAAACATAATAGTTATTATGCTTTATACATGTTATGTTGCTTATTGATAAAATATTGTTATTCTTTGAAGCGCCTATGGGCACAGCATTGCCGAGTTTCACAAGTGTTGCAAGAATCAACATTGGAATTGCAAAGTTTGCCGGCAAACGACTGCGATTTATCAGGTAAGCGATACGTCATCGCCATCATCAGCCTTATGATGTCCACAGGTAAAACCCAATCTCCCATACACAACATAGGGCTCTCCCAATTCCCAAACATTTTCAGGCCCATTGAATGCAACCAGTCTGCCTACATGTGCCTGGTATCATTTATAGGTATTTTTTTGTATTAGTTATTGACAGCCTTGGTCTAGATGTATTGCGTGCGCGGTATGACTAGCGCTCTCAGGTCCCGGGTTTGAATCCCGGGTAGGGATAGTGGGTTTTTCTACCCAGTATCTTCCTGGAGTTTGGAATTTGTACCCGATATCGTTAGTTCGCCCCATATCACATAGGAACACACATGGCAAAA
Organism: Manduca sexta; assembly: GCF_014839805.1. Taxonomy (NCBI): domain Eukaryota; kingdom Metazoa; phylum Arthropoda; class Insecta; order Lepidoptera; family Sphingidae; genus Manduca; species Manduca sexta. The sequence goes on from NC_051118.1 coordinate 5,117,034, forward strand.
AGTGAGTATCCTGGTAGCCCCTCTGCCTACACTTTCAGGAATAAAGGCGTAATATGTTTGTAAATTAGTATTCCTTATTGGACTACCTAGTTGCATATGAAAGCCCGTAGAAAGTTTCTAGACAAATATCTTGAGGAAAGGTCTACATTCAGCGGTAGACTACAATTGACATATTCATTTATAACTTTATTTTTTTGTATAGATAGTTAACTTAAATACTATTAATATGTTAATCTATAAAGTTATTAGAAGCTTCGTCTACCAGTCTGCCTTCGGATGTCATAATAATATCATACTTTACTGGATATCATTTTCATCCTCACAGATAACAAACGAACAGCGTCCAGCCACAGTCAAGAGAATTGTAGTAGTAGGAGGAGCGCCAAAGACGTCATACCAGAGTCTAGATTGGCGCAGTTCTACGGAAACTTTTACTATGATGACGCCAGGTTGGTGGTATCCCAGTTACATGGATATCAAATATCGACATAGTTGAGCATAACTGTATGTGAATAGGTAGACATGTAGACGTACTAAGCTTTTCAACCGCGGGGAGGGTACGCCCATGCACGAGGAGGAGATTTGTCGCGGGCCAAGGCACGTGCAATGTGTATTCCTCTTGGTTTCACCACCATTAACTGGAACCACTTGTCCACTTGTATCCCGTTAGCAAGGCAACCCGGCGATAATCCCCCAAAAACGTAAACGTATTCCTTCAACACATACAAAAGTATGTAAGAACTTTGTTGGATCTGAGGAAGGCAGCCATCTACGCTGCATTTTATTCGATTGGCAATTATGTGTGTGGTAGTTTATGTACAATATGTATATTATATGTCTTCTTGCCTTAGAGAGAAATGCTACACGAACGCGAATGACCGGAACAGCGTGCGCGGTTACGTGGGACAAGGATACGAGAACTCCGACCTCACGGAGTGCTGGATGTTACCAGAGGTACGCGGTTATATCCAACTGTAGAAAATATATATATATTTTCTTCGAGTAGGCGTGACTGCACTCCAGTGGCGAAGCATCCATACAACCCGATACCTGTGGGATTCTCTTTTAGGTTTATTTACGTTTGTCTTAGTTTTTGATTTCTGTTAAATTGGCCGTGATGTGTTAAGTAAGGCATTTTTGTGCATCGGGTTTTCTTTTAAAAAATGCAATCTTCGCCACTAATGCCCCGGGGAGAGTGGGGAAGGAATTGGAGGGAGGAAGAGTATTTAGTACTATATTTTCTGGTCAGACTATAAAATTGTTATAGTATTTAAAACTAGAGCGTCGTAACTCTTAATACATGTAATGCAACTTTGTTGATTGTTCCATAACCCCAAACGTAGCTCTGATTTCTATTATTGGAGATTTAGTTTGTTTACTGTTAATGAATTAATGTTCTGGTCAGCATCTATATAACATTAATAGTTTTTAAAAGAATAAATGGGCCACAATTAACATTTTAACGCTATTTCTCATTATTGCCGTCGTAAATTATAAATGTGGAACTGAATAAAATTTGTATTTTTCGTGTCAGGTGGAGTACTGGTTCCGGAAACTATTAGAAGACACCGACCGCAGCATGAACCCCCGCCGCCGGCGACAGTACAGAATGCTGCCCGATGAGGATTTGTGTGTTTATGTTTTGTATAACTACAGATAATTGTCACTTTTTTACCATACTTAAATATTTTTGACCTGACCATAATTTTTCTACCTAATGTCCATGAGGGTTCTTTGTTGCGTTTGATAATAAAATGAGTCAATTCGCCAGTGCAGAGTTATAAAAGGCACGTATCGGCAGCTAGCGAGCGCTGGGACCCGAATGTGGCGCGGAACGCGGGCGAGGAAGCAGCGCTGGCGGCTCGGGTTCAGAGCGTGCGCGCCTTATGGTCTCCGGGGCGGCGTCCCACCCGCGCCCCCAGCCCACCGCCGGTGTCGCGCAAGATACGCGCGCGTCGCCGTCAGCCGCGCCGGCTCGCTGCGCTAGCGCCCCCGCCCCCCGCATATTGCCTGGAAGTGCCTGCGCAGTTGTTCTGTGACCCGTCTTGTAAAGTAAGTCTCAGTAAACCAAAAGTAATTTATTGTATTTTTTTAAATTTGCCATCATAACCCTGCTAACAAAGCAAGAAACCCAAATATCTCAATACAATACCGCTCAATACTTACCAGTGATTTTTAAATTTTCCAGTTCCAATTCGATGCACCGCGACCGCCACAAAGCTTTTGGAATGCCAGAAGGCAATGGGTCGCCTTCAGGCGAGCGTGCAAGCGGCCATGCGTGCGTCTGCAATGCGCTGCCCTCCTTACAGAGGTACCAACGTCAGCAGATACGCGCCTACAGGTCAGCGACCCGCTCGATGTCCAGAAAGAAGGTATGGTGTCTGGTGGCCTAGGGACCACCCGTCTCCACGTCTTAACCACAAGTTCCAACTGACCCACATACAGTACAATGACACTTTACAAAAGGCATTGGCTAAAACAGAAGAAACAAAAAAGGATATTGAAGAAGAACCTGAAGAACAGAATGAAAGTGAAAGCGCTGCACAAGAATTGCACGAATCTCAAGAGGAGGAAGACATTCCCAAGCAAGAGGAAGTAGTTGACGACGAACTGCCATCGACGAGCGCGGCGGCGATGGAAACAGGGCTCAGGAAAAAGCGTTTATACAGCACAGTACTAAGTATGAGCGCGCCAAATCCAATAAACTTGACTCCGGTAGTCAGATTAGCCCAGAAACTTGTCACTCCTGGGATACTTAAGTTAAATAGAGTCTTACCAAGTGCAAGGATTCGACCGCCCAACGTCGATCACAAGTTTGAAGAACTCGAAAAGGAGGCGTTAGAGCAATACAAGGCGTCGGACGAAAGCATCGATACGAAGTTCCAAGAATTAGAAAAAAGAAGCCGTCGAACAATACAGCGCCAGTAACAGCAACACTAGCTGCAGCAGCGAGAACTCAACGGAAAAGAGAAACCCTCCCGACAGCGAACAGAAAAGTACAAAACAAACAGCAAAATTTCATAAAGAAAAACCAGTGGACAGCGTAGTGATTTACTCACAGAATTTTCCCGATCTCAACTCGAAAACGACGAGCGTTATGAGTTTAAAAAACTTCCACACCCCCCCGAGGGGGGAAAAAAAGGAACATAGATCTAAGAATTCACGTACTAAGGAGGTGCAGCGAGCAGCTTCTGATACAGACAACGAAAGTAGAGAGACCAATTTCAAGAACCACAAGGGTCCAATGCGGTGGACCTTGCACGTAGTCCCACCGAAGAAGAGACACTTGACGTTATGTGTGTCGGACTTTTCGTCTGACGAGGACTTGGACGACGCCACCGGGTCCATTAAAGATGCAGGACCTAGGATCAAGAACCATGTGGGAAAAATGAAGATGTCCGCACACGGTGGGGGAGACCTTCGTCCAATCATGAGGAAGACATAGCTCTGAAGTTTTATATGTGTATTTACTACTGATATCGAAAATCTAAAAATTCTGTCGTGACTGATCATTTTGTCTTGAGTGCTCGGAATCAGTTTTTTGATATGATTATTTGGGTGAACATAGTTGTGTGAGATGCCCTGCAGACGTGGACTGTGTCGTGACTGATTGTACCGTACCCCGATGTTTAGCAATGTGCTTATATTTACTAGTCATAAATGATTTGTATATATATTTTTGGATTTTTGAATTATTCTACACATTTTACAGTTACTTACATTCAAATTCGTTAGTTGAGACAGTACAAATAAATTTTGTATGATTATTCAGTTGTCAGGTTATTTTTTTTGGCTTATATACTTCGATTTTTGCACATGGCAATTTTCAATTTAAACCAATAACAAGCTATTTCAGTGACGCAAGTGTACTAAAGGCCGATTTTGCAATACCTAATCAAAACTTTTAACAGTCTTCAAAGAACTTAAACTATTCTGGTAAATCCATTAATACATCAATAAAAATTCAACAACATATTTTATATTAACATTAAAATAGAATATAGAACTAATCATAAATATCTATAAGCTCTGCTTTATCTTAAAGTAAACCCATTATCCCCATAAACATATCAGTCATATTTATCAACTATCGAGGAACTTTTCTAAGTCAGTACTGTCGTTGTCCAGTTGTATTTGTTCCAATGTCACTTTTGGAGGAGGCTGAGGACCTGAAAATAGAATAACATATTTTTACTTACTGGATTGTAAGTATTTTTCTCTGTCTGACTAGGTAAAACTGGAAAGTATTTCTGGTGCTCAGCACCATTATGTTCCAATGTGTAAGACATTGCTAGTATAATTATGAGACTTAATACATACAGTCTTACTTATAAACTTGTTTAAAGGTGCTTCAGAATTGCTTAAATAGCTGTAAAAACATCACTGGTTTCCTAGTTTAAACCTTATTAAGAGGCAAGATGGCAGCTTTTGACTTACAGCTCTTCGAGTAGATTTGTGATATAACTAAGCATAGCTTTGCGAATTTTTTATAAGTAAGACTGATAATTTTTAAGCGTAATTAGTGCAGGGCAGTGCCACACAGTACTTTATTCTGTTTTGTTTGTGAGAAATTGTGACTTTCAATCAAGAAAACAATTTGTTTGTCTCACCAATCACAATTAATTTGTATATACATATAAAAACAATAAGGGCAACACTGCGGCGTCTGGTTTTTGACACTGCGATATCGCATTACCATTTGCATCTGCCAGATATGTGCCACAAATACCACATGAAGATAGTCACAAACACAAATCACGATGAACATTTATATCAGCCTTGTTGCTTATATGTGCCACCAATTCTTTTATCTATACTATTATATAAAGCTAAAGAGTTCGTTTGTTGAACATGCTAATCTCAGCAACTACTGATTAAAATAAAAAAAGGACTATCTAATATAAGTATTTTAATTTATTTATTTAAACTCTATTGTCCATTAAGTCTTATATGAAAGTAAATAAACAATAGAGATTATGAACAAACAAGAAGTATAAATGACGGTATTATCGCAATCGGCGATTTCTTCCAGACAACATTTGTATGCATTTAAATAATTAGGATCAAAATGATTGTCCATTATCATTAAGTAATTATAATATGATAATAATTTATTTGGTATGAACAATAAAGTTCTGTCATCAAGAACAAGATGATCTTATCATATAATTTTTAAAATATGCTAAGTGTATATAACTTCTATTATCTATCAAACTTGATATATCAGCTCAAATTGCTTAATACAGAGATCAATTGACACCAATACATAGTATTATAAAGAAATAAAAAAAGTGGATTTAAACCATGAACATTGACAATTACTGGTGCTAGGATATTAGTATTAACCTGGATAGCGGACACCACACTAATAAGTGTAAAACCCGCACTGTGGCTCAAGTAAGTATGTCACATTATGGTACCGCCCTGTGCATATCAGGTTTCAAACAGATTGGCATAATTGTATCAACCAAGGTATATTCATCTCTCATCAGTCAAATTCTACTTGGCTTCCATCTTTTAGCGGTGTCATTTGACCATACCTCTATAAAAAAAAATGGTTTTATTATCATTCCTCACCTGCTGGTAAGCTACCGCTGATCAGATACTTGGCCACATCCTGCTGGAATGCTATGGCACTGTTCTCTCTCCTCGCCTGCAGCTCTGCTAGTTGCCTCTTTTCCCGCTCTCATGCCCCCAGCTCTGTATTCTCTTTGGCCAGTTTGTTACGTACATTGTCTAATGCCACTGAAAAGAATTTAAATTTAAAGAATACTGAATTGTTTTAAAAAGATTGATTATTTGTTACACAGTATGGATTTGCTAAGTTTTAAAAACGGAAAGATAAAAGTTAGCTTAGCATTGCCATTTCAACAATAATGTGGTCTGATAATTGTATTATTGTATTTAATACTATTCAAATTTTTTAAATATTTAAAATTCTTATTCAAATTCAAATTGAAAAGCCTTTTTCACTAATAAGAGTCTAATTGTTTTTACAGTATAGGTAAATATACTATAATAAAATTAGCAGTATGGTAATGATAAAGCAATTAAAATAACATAAATTATTGTTATTGCACACACAATGGTATGTGTTTTGTGCATCTTATTTCAATAACCGTTTTATTACAATGAGGCAATTAGAATGCATTTCTACTTGGATCATTGACCATCTAACTTAAGAGACACATAATCCAATATTTCCAAGTTAAGGAAAGGCACACAGATTGACTGAAGGGGTAGGCAGAGGCTAAAACTGGTGCACCCTCTTGCCACCTTGTGTATTCTGCCTTATGACATATTTAGGGGTGAGGGTATTACCATATCGGGCACAAATTTCAGACTCTGAGCTTTGCCTCACCTAAGGATCGAACCTCAGACCTCAGCACTGCAGTCATATTATAATACAATTATGCCATGGAGGCAGTAAATGGTTATTAATATAAAATGAATTTACCCATCTTTTTTTCCTTATACAATGTTAGATGGTACTGGTGATCTAACTTCCAATTTTCCATCTTACTTCTCTCCACAATGTCCTCAAACTCCACTAACTCTTCCTCCACAGCTTTGATTGAACTTTGCAAGTTCTTAATGCTATCCATACATTGCGCTACAGACATGGTCAAGCCAGGTAAGTGGGACAAACTTTGGGCCAAGTCTTGAGCACTTTTTAGTTTCTTCTTGGTCTCCTCATGAAGTTCTAATATCAGTTTGTCGACTTCATCAGCCGCCTTGGCGTTGGCGTCAGCATTTCCATGCAGCTCAGCCCACTGTTCCTGATATTTCTCTAACAAGGCACCTCCTGCTCCGTAATTAACTTTGCTTTCTACGGGGACTCTTTGTTTCTCTTTGAATATGTTTGTTACTTTTTGTACTTCCTGTAGCGTTTGACGCAAATTATTGTTCGATGCCAAACCATCTTGGACAACGGATATAAATTCTTTTAAGTTACCTAACATTTCCGTAAAATTAAAAATAAATCAACAAGAAATGAATAATTCCAAAGTTATTTGTTTTGACATATCCATGGCAGCAGACATGGCAGGCAGGCTTCTGTCATGGATGGGTCATGTGGCCGCACAGACTATATAAGTGAACTGAACTAGGCGCAAGTTCCGATAATGTACTGGGTCCCCTATGCGGTCTGAGTCGGGCCGGATCACTATAAAATCGTTCATTTTTCAGTTTTACATTGAATAATATCGTCGGGTCATAATGGGACGCAGTTCTACATAATTTTAGTACCAATAAATGGTCTTGACAGTTTCCGACGTTAACTTACGACTTGATAAGTTGGCAATCTGGTCGTTGGTACCTTGAGAAAAGAATGAAAAAAAAAGCATTTCGACGTCAGTGTCAACTCAACTGTCAAATTGAAATTTGAATTTTTACTGGCGTTGTAGCAGTCGTAAAAAACACTGTTTATATTTGAAATATTAATTACTTACCGCCACGATGAGTGAAGAAAAAGAGAAGTTAAGTAGTGATAAAGTACCGGAGAAACTTACAGAATGGCTACTAGACATGGGATGTCCTGCTGAAAAAGTTCCCTCATTGGACAGTGCAAAACAGTAAGTTGTTTTGCGTTTTTTTTATGAAAACTTCGTTACTATTACTTGCATTTATGTTAACGTGCATTTGGCTTTATTATTATTCTCAACGACAAATGAAAAATATCTACAGGCATCGTATTTTGCAGAATGTGCAGAGGACAATACTACATAGTATGGAGGAGTCTGATGGGCGAAGTGGAACCTAAGGCTACCATCAAGTACAAAAGGAACACAGTGTTCACTGATGATGTGCGCAAATGTCAAGAGAAGAATGTTCTTCATGAGGTTTGATAAGTACATTTTATTCTCCTGTGTTTAAGTTATTGATTATTTACTGTTGTGTATTTATTCCAAAACATGATCAAATAACTATCATTTCTCAACCATTTTGAATGTTTGCTATTTATAGTCACAATCAATTGAATAAAAAACTTCCCAATATTTTTTCTTACATTAGAAACTTATACTCTCCTTATATTAAATACTTAAACTTAATTTGAATCTCTTTTCCAGTCAAATGCAAGTGTAATAGTGCCAGATGAGTTGTCTGTATGGTCTCAACACATGGACCTTAAGCAGAGAGTCTCAGAAGCTGAAGCAAGACTCATGCAAGCAAAACAAGACCTGCAGTTGCTTATTGATAAAGCTTCTAGTAAATGTATGTATAAAATATTTTCTGATACCAATTTTGGAAATACATACACAAACACACACATAATACCTTTATCATTGCAGGGGTAAGGAGAATTATAACCAGTGCACCTATTTTTTGGCATGCATGTTCTGTCCCATGATGTGATAGGGGCAAGCCTATAGCCATATCGGGCATAAATTCCAGATTTCAGACAGATATTGAGCAGATAAATTTAATATTGTTTTGCCCAACCCAGGGTTCAAACTTAAGACCTCAGAATGAACTACAGTTATGTCACTGTATCGATCCTCTTGCAGTTCCGGTGATATTGACAAGATGGCGGTATATGCACTAACTGTACCGCCACAGTATCATACAAGCATGCAATATAACTCCACCATTGAGGCAGTAAGATTTAGAAAATTTGCATATTAAATAAATAAAAATATATATTCCTTTTCTATGATAGCAGACATTATTTCTAGTACGAGTAGATAATGGATATTACAATGTTTAGTAACATTTCAGTGGCACAGCGTAATTTGGCAGTCCATCAAGTGCAGGACGTCGAACGCCGCGTATTACTCCTACAGAAGTATCTAGAACACCTCCAAACTAAGAAGTCTGATCTTCAAGATATCATGGTTATTGCCAAATCATTGTCGTGTCATGAAGAAAATGGTGATGTAAAAGTTTGTATATCTTTATAAATTTTATAATAAAGTTAATAAAGACTGTTCAAAGGATAATGGACTTAAGCGAAAATTTTAGCAACTCTAAGTATCACACATATTTAAAATCAGCACAATTTTCTGTGTTTTTATTTTAACATAGTTACAATATATTGCAAAAAAAAAATGTCGCTTCGGTCAATTAGCCCTTAAACAGTCGATATGTTTTTTTTTTCTTGACCACATCCAATACCCATCAGTGGTGCGTTTAAAGCCTGTTTAAATTGATGGTGATGTGTTTTGTAGAGCAAGTTGGACAAGTGTGTGAGTGCGATGCGTCGCGTGGCTCTAGACCTCCGCCGTGCTCTACCTCGCTGCTGTCGGCCGCGAATCCCGTCGCTTGCTCGTCGGTTGCCTCCGTCAATAGTGATAATGATTGTGGTAGATATTGTTTTTGTTTTTGTAATATTTATGGCTTTGACAATTGGATATAATGTTTTTTTTATCATCCAAATTTGAAGAGCCTACAGCTAGTTAAACAATAATAATGGTGTAAACATGAATTTATAAAACTTTTTACAAATCAAATATTGTACAAGAGTGATTTAACAGCAGCTCAATACATAATATTTTTAATTCAGTTTTTATATCTGTTTGTTCATTGCTAAATGTTTTACAGAAGAACAAGTGTCGTCGCTGGTGCGGTGTGGCGGCGATGCGGTCTGGGGGCAGCTGCATCAGCGGCGTGCGGGACTCTGCCTGGCGCTTTCGCACGCATGCGCCATGGAACCAGCCAACAGCAACAGGTATGTTTCTACTTAGAATAATACTGGTACCAGCTTTGGGGATTATGGGTCGCTATGTCCTTAGGACAGTGTGTGGGGAAGGAGAAAGTTTGCCAAGAACTCTAGCTCGATCCATTTGTTTATATTTAGTTCTCAATCAGTCCTCATCAACATGAAGATGGCTTTTACGAGTTTTTATAAGTAGTGGAGATTACTTGCCATTAGGTAACCCATTTAATAATATGTTGGCCTGTGCAATAAAGATCACAGTAATATAGCGATCACAATACCAAAATTATGGATATGCGGGCAGTTTTATAAGAATGGAACAGTAATCAGGAGAGGGAGTGTTAGGCCATCATATTTCCAACGTGTCTAACTAATGTCCATTGAGATTGGCCGCCGTGGCCGAAATTTGCCACATTTGCCGAGGAAGCAATCATTAAGTTAAGAAGACGATGAAAATGAATTGATTTAATACTATTCAAGTAATCCTTCTTTTGCGAAACTCAAGTGGCAGTAGGCAGGACACATAGCTCGTAGGACTGATGGCCGTTGGGGCGGAAAAGTTCTGGAGTGGTGACCACGAACCGGGAGACGCAGGGTAGGCTGGTCCTCCACGAGGTGGACTGAGGACCTGGTGAGGGTCGCCGGAGTCTGATGGATGAGGGCGGCCCAGAACCGGTCCCTGTGGCGCTGGGGAGGCCTATATCCAGCAGTGGAAGATTCCCGGCTAAAATGATAATGATGATGAATCTTTCTTATTAGAGTTAGCGCAAAATCGATAGTGGCGCACAGTGCCGCGCTGCACTGCACCATAGCGCTTGAGGCGATGAAGAACAAAGCGCTCATCAGGCAAGCTAGGCAACGCCTGGCTGCTGCGGTCACACAACTCAATGTGAGTGCGATTAATTGTTTCTCAGTTGACTAATCAGACGACAGGGTGTTATTAAATTATATAATAATTAGACCGAATATGTAGCTGTTTAAAGGGAATTTTATTTTTATATTTACGTAAATATTATTATTGACACTGTATAAAAAAATGAACATATTATTTTTTGTTCGCGCGTTGTTCACATATTCAGTCACACCTTTTATCTCCGAGAGGCAGGCAAAGGGTCTATTAGTGCACTCATTCAGTGCCTTGTATATTTAGTCAAACAACGTGATGAGATGCGAGTCATATCGGGCACACATTCCAGATCCCAGATTCCATTCATTGCTGCACTCATATTCAATTAGCTGTCAATGCATTATGAACTAACAAACATAAAACACTTCACCTTTTCATTATTATAGTAATATAATCTAGTACATAATAAGTTAATGTACTACTAATGTATGTTATCGTACACCATTGCCACGTATCTACACAGGATCACCTGTCAGGCGACGCGTGCGAGTACCTGGTGGTGAACTGCGAGCGCGCTGGTGCGCAGGCGCGGGTGGAGTCGGTGCGGCGCGCGCTGCAGGAGCTGCGCGCGCACGTGGCGTGTTCGCTGCGGCGGGGCCGCGCGCGGACGGACGCGCTAGCAGGCGCACCATCGCCGCCGTCGACAAGGCTATTGTGAGTCCCGTTATTAGCTTACCAACATGATCACTGACTCAGGAGAGCCATACGTTATATTGTAATAAATAAAATACGATTTGTAGTAATTGTCGGTTATAATGAAAGACAGTTACATAAGAAGTAAATTTGATAGATCATAGCATGAAGTTTGGTTGCACAAGATTTATGTCTACATTCCAATACATTATTATAGCGACCACTGTATACATTGTGTTTAATTCTGCGATAGAGGCAGAGCATCATCGTGTGATGATGTCGATTGATGAACGATAATCATGTCTATAGTGGTATCACTTTGTCCTGCAATTTTTTTTTTGTTTTTTACATCAATTATTTAAAATCGGGTCTCACTTGTTGCCAAACCAGACAAAATTGTTCTCTTACTATTCATATTCATCTATAATAATATTTACGATTATGAAACAAAAACATACATAAAGCTTGTATCTCTGAATATGTAGTCAGAGATGCAACCAAGGCACCCACATTTCTCTATATATGTTCCGTCCTATGATGTGATAGTGGCGAGCCTATCGCCATTTTAAAGCACAAAATATTTACGTTGATAATAATAATTTATAGTTAAAAATTATATAATTTTTAAGGTAAGCAAAAAAGAAGATTTGAAGAGATCAATGCAGTCGCTCGCTACGTTGGAGAGGAAGATATTTAACGTGCGAGACTGTCTCCGGACTGTGATCAACTGCATTCAAAATAGAGTGAATCCGGCGGATATGGAACGGTTTAGAAGTAAGTAATGATTTAATAAATATATAACATTATTTTGTCTATTTGCCGGCACTCGTATATTTTGTGTAAAAATATTAATTAATTAAATAGTCTGTATACATTTTGCCAATATTACTAAAAATTATGATTGTAAATTGAATTAGAACTTTCGTTGTTGATTTTTATTATACTATAAAATTTAAGTATTTGCTAACAATACTTTTTACCCCGATTTATGATCTCATTGTTAAGTCCTACATATTCTTATTTCAGATTACATAGTGTTGCCGCAAGATCCAATAACAACACTACAACAGTTCTACGAAGAGAGACGCATTAACCAAAAGAAAATGGAACTGAGTTTAGACATGGACATATCTGGCAACAACTCCGCTATAGATTCAACAGGTAGTGCATTTAAATAAGCTTTTGTAAGGGACTCTATTCCGTCTATAGGGGCGAATCCATCTTTTTTTTTCTTTATTGCTTTGAATGGCGCGACGGCAAGCTCGTCCCGTCATTCAAAGCCATAAGAAAAAATTGTATAATATTTGTTTTTGGGTAGATTTCAATTAACGCACTCTCGTCAGCAAAACGGCGTGCTAAACGTTTTTTTAGAAGCTAGTAATTTATAATGGACATACAAGAAGATTTTTACATAATATTTCTTCAGAGTGTTATCTTTATTTGCGTTATTAAAATTCTTGATTCTGTGCATCACCTCCTAGAGTACACATTTTAAGTTGCAATAGATATACGTAAGACTACCAAAATAAGATTCCTTATTTTGGTAGTTTAAAATGTTTTAAAAGGTTGAAATTGATTTTTTTGAGATCTTTACATATTTCCGCCTGTAACATGTGCACCGCAAATTAAGGCACAAATTGATCAAGGCTGTTTGTTCAGAGAGGGGCCTTAAGTTGCTTTATCTATACCAATTATAAGAATCTGTCATAAATATATAATATCATTTATTACGAATCAGTTTCAATAATCTATGTTGTTTCATAGCTATTTTAATGAGCGCTCCCAATCGCTTTCGTCGATCCATCGTGAAAATGAACCAAAGAGAACAAAGTTGATTGACATGCTTAGAAATGAAGTATTTTGATTTATTTATTGCCTGTATCGGATCGAACAGAAGCCAATATTTAAAAAACGATCTCAATTGCTTTTTCGATCTATATGTAAAATAGACCAATCAGAACAAAGTATTTTTGACATGCTTATAAATGACTTATTTTAATTGGTTCATTCTCGAAATCTGATTGAAGATTGTGATTAGGATAGCTTATTGAAAACAGCTGTAAGATTGAGACCTGTTATTGAAAATAGACAAATAAATCTTGTCCATGGTGCTGTTTAAAATGTTAGGTACCGCTAGATGGCGCTAACTCAAATATTTTTGGTTTCAGATGATGATAATTCGAAGTTAGTTGACGAGCTCAAAATATATTTGGATAAATTCAGCTTGGAGAAGAACAGAAAGCTGGTCTTGGAAAGGTACAATATAAAATTTAGTTGTGTTTTTAATTTTACTTTATTTCTTATAAAAAATAAATAACAATAATTTTTTTAAATATGTAATATAAATTATACATGGGGGAAGCAGCGGGCAAAAGTTAGTTGGGTATGACGTATATCCGAGCCTCTGATTCAGATAGTTCAGTGGCTTTTCCGAAAGCTTAATCAGGGATTCGTTTTGACGATACGCCTTCTGAGATCAATAATTGATACCTAGAATAAGACAAGTCGCCACTGGGCTATAATCTTCTGATCACTATTGAGGGACGGCAAATCATCCGTTTTGCGAAATTAAAATTATAATGTCTGAACAAATAAACTCTTCAGTTTAGCATAGATTCGCGTAAACAGAAAAAAAAATCATTATAAACTATTTTTGTTCCAGTGGCGACAAAATCTGGACATTCGAAACGCTGGAGTCATCCCTACAGCGCCTCCACAGAACATGGCTATCACAAGACTTGCCGGGCACTGTGGTCTGTCCGTCTGTCAGTCTAGCGAGCAATTTACTCGCTCTGGAGAGCTGCGCGCGCATGAGGAACGAGCTAGAACTCATGTTGCAACGAGATGATGGAGAAAAGAAGTTTATCAGTTTTGGTGAGTATTTGGAGATTTCCAATTCGTGTTTGTATCGTTTTTACGTATTAAAATTTTTAACCAACATCAAAAAGAGAAGTCACTCAATCCCTCGTGTTTTGTTTTTATATACAAACTAGCTTTTGATGGCGGCTTCGCCCGCGTGAAGCAGTTTTTCGGAATAAAGTTCCGCTATATATTTTACTGGGATAGAAAGTAGCCTATAACGTCCCCAGGGTCTAAAACTATCTCCATACCAAATTTCATAAAAATTCGTTCCGTAGATTTTGAGAAAATCGATAACATACAGAGAGACAGAAAATGGGACTTTGTTTTATAATATGTATGGATGAATGACAAGATATATTCAAGTCGTCTGATAGTAAATAAGTATCATTTTTGCACAGATTTTACATCACAAAAAACAGAAGAAAACGAAGTCACAGATAAAATCAAGAAACGTCTCAACGAAAACATAGTGAATTTGCACAAAGTAAATCGAACCTTGGACCTCGGTGCGGAGAACTTGAAGTTCTGGGCCGCCAATGATATGAAGAATTACATTAATAGTAACAGAACTATGGATGGGAAGACTTTTAAGGAATTCGAAAAATATTATTTAGATTGTCTAAGGTTATAATGTACATATTCCCTTAAAAGAGGATAAGTTTTATTATTTTTTTTACGGCTCTGGATGCAAATCCTTTAACGAGACCAATAATGGCCGTTTTAAGTGAACGAACGCAATCTTAATCTCTGATCCGATTACGAGAATGAACCAATGAATATACGTCATTTGTAAGCTTGTCAAAAACTTTGTTCTCATTGGTCGATTCACGATGGATAGAAAGCGATCCGGTTTGTTTGTTGAAATGGCGGTGAATGATAAATATATTAATAATCGGATAGTCCCGAAAACTGAAAAATTACAATAGTTAGTCTGGCCATAAATACTGTTACACTTAATTATAAAAAAATATTACATTTGAATTTCGAATCTGTCATTTTTATACGATTGTTCATTGTGTTTTCTCATTTTGGCGCCAATACATTGTAAAATATTTTGCGATATTAAAATGGTGTGGGGTGATAAAGAGAACCGAATCGCTGTGATAGCATTACACAAAGTAGGTATGGAGCCAAATGCAATTTTTAAAACTCTCCATACACTTGGTATTAGTAAAATGTTTGTGTACCGGGCTATTAATAGGTACAATGAGACCTCCTCTGTTTGTGACAGAAAAGATCTGGCCGTCCACGTAGTGTTCGTACGAAAAAGGTGGTCAAAGCAGTAAGGGAAAGAATTCGAAGAAATCCTGTCCGAAAGCAAAAGATTTTATCTCGGGAAATGAAGATAGCACCTAGAACCATGTCGCGTATTTTAAAAGATGACTTAGGACTTGCAGCCTATAAGAGACGCACTGGCCATTTCTTAACTGATAATTTAAAGAAGAATAGGGTGGTAAAATCGAAACAACTACTGAAGCGGTACGCAAAGGGAGGTCACAGAAAAATTTTGTTTACGGATGAGAAAATTTTTACAATTGAGCAACATTTTAACAAACAAAATGACCGTATTTATGCTCAAAGCTCTAAGGAAGCTTCCCAATTAGTCGACAGAGTGCAACGTGGACATTATCCGACTTCAGTGATGGTTTGGTGGGGTGTTAGCTATGAAGGAGTGACTGAGCCATATTTTTGTGAAAAAGGTATCAAAACATCGGCACAAGTGTATCAAGATACCATTCTTGAGAAGGTAGTTAAGCCCCTTAACATCACCATGTTCAATAACCAAGTATGGTCCTTCCAGCAAGACTCGGCGCCGGGTCATAAAGCTCGGTCCACGCAGTCTTGGTTGGAATCGAACGTTTCGGACTTCATCAGAGCTGAAGACTGGCCGTCGTCTAGTCCCGATCTTAATCCGCTGGATTATGATTTGTGGTCAGTTTTAGAGAGTACAGCTTGCTCTAAACGCCATGATAATTTGAGTCCCTAAAACAATCTATACGATTGGCAGTGAAGCAGTCTCCCATGGACTGAGTGCGTGCGTCTATGGATAACTGGCCTCATCGTTTAAAGGACTGTATTGCAGCCAATGGAGACCACTTCGAATAAGCTTTTATATTTTTAATTGTTTTATATTTATGTATTAAACTGACACACTGTAAAAGTAATAAATGTTATTTGCAGTTAACAATTTTCTTTTTTCTTTATTACAATATTTATGGCAAGACTAGGTAGATTGACATTCTTCTTGTAATTGTTTGTTTAATAATTTCTTATGTTTACGCGAATGTTAGACATCTAAATAAATCTGGTTTTAGGATATCGCGGTTTTTTTATATTAAAATTTCTCCCGTTTCGAAGACTGCTGCGTTCATGGTCATGGAGTGGACTGAGGTGTTGGTTGCCCTTAAAGATGTTCCCTCGAATAAATTTACATAATATATTTTATGATATATCAAGTTGTGACAAGGCTTGTCCTTGGTATAATTTATTTGTGGATTCTATTTACGAGCGCAAAATACAATGTAATGCATTTATGAAATGATTAAATAAAATTTCGCTACGGTAATGTGTCTTATTTCTTGTTTCGAGCATAAAATATTTAATGATGTTCCGCTGTTGATCATCGCGTGATGTTATATAGGCTCCATAGCCAATATAACATCATACTCTATAGCATTTGATTCCTAAAGTGGTGTGGAGGACTCCAGGGGTCTACGTTGCAAGACCAAAAATTAGGGTTCCAGAATGCGTAAGCGGAGGTCCACGAAAATTTTTCTGCTCGACTTCACCTATGAATGTAGGCGGATAATATTGGTAGGGCTCGTAAGGCATGGTAACCTCACATTACTGTTCAGACGACCCCCGCGACGGCTGGGCGGTTGTGGTAATACACTTTCTCTGCGAAACCAAAAAGAGGTCTACTGGAACCAGCAAAATTTTGAAAGTGGTTTATGAGAAAAAAAAATTAGGTACGTCTGCTATAAAACCATCTATCATAAATGGGCTATCCAAAATCAAAAATAACTTTTAAATTCCAAACCAGTGGGTTCCTGAGGTTAGCGCGTTCAAACAAACACTTCGGCTTTAAATAATGGTAGGTATACATAGATAAGTACAAATTAATAATAGATAATTAAAAAAAAATATATCTGGATTTTTAGCGTGTACTACACAAAGACTAAAGTTATTTACGACAAAATGTATAATATGTAACAATATTGTCGCCAAATGCATCCAAAGTAGACCGTATTAACGCAGCATAAAGACGAGAATTATTGCCTAGCAATAATTAAAATGGAGGGTATATATTTTTTTAATTGTGTTTCAACCGTCA
Source organism: Manduca sexta (assembly GCF_014839805.1). Lineage (NCBI taxonomy): Eukaryota > Metazoa > Arthropoda > Insecta > Lepidoptera > Sphingidae > Manduca > Manduca sexta. The sequence continues at coordinate 5,134,425 of NC_051118.1, forward strand.
ATTACGTGGTCTCAAACCTATTAGTGACACTCTTTTGAAATATAATTTTGCACTGAATACACGCGTACACCTAGCGGCCGATACCAAGTTTCAAGTATCTTTTTTCAAAGTAAATTGTACTGTAAAAATATAATTAAAGGTTCAATATAACTTTTAAATAATTTCTTACTGGCCATGGATAAATTGGGCTGTGATTTATACAACTTGGAACTCATCGTAAGATACTGTTAATAAATTTGAATGGCGTCATAAGATCTCAAGGTCTACATTCTTCGTGGAGAATTTGGAGCAGACTATTTTAAAACGTAAGTATAATAGTCACATAAAATATTTTTAATAGTTTGTAAGTAGGTATGGAATTCTATCAGTATTTTTTTTGTAGGAATCCTTTTGCGTAGATAGGTGCACGTTTTAAAACTATAAAACAAATAAAGTGCATAATTATTTTTTTTATATCTCGTTACACAAAAAAGCACTTGTCGCGTTCTGCCAAAAATGGCTGAATCATAACTTGTGTCTTATTTTAAATATGCCTCAGAAATTATTATTTTGATTAAATCAAATATAAATATTTAACAAAGTTTAATTATTAAGTTAATAATAAGATAACTTGGGTTGTTACCATTATAATTTTAAAATTCTACTCTTAAATCATTGTTGGTGCGAGGGTGTCCGATAAACGACTCCATTGTGTAACGATTACCTGCAGGTAACCAGATAAAAATTCCGCTATAGTGAATTGCTCTGGTAAGATTCCGCTTTCCTTAACCAGGCCTTGTATACTATTTTATAAGTAGGTATGTAAGTTAGCATTGTTCCAGCAACCGCCTAAGAACGCTTGTAAATTGTGGTTACTATCTAAGATGTTTTTATTACATAGATACTTTGTCCGAGCTCAATACTGGCAAGACGAAAGCAAGGTAATTGCCCGACATTCACTTAGTCAACCTCCAACCACTGTCGCGGCTAGTCGGCTTACTAACTTTTGTATTTTTATAAATAAAATGCCTTCCTGTGTTCTTAGGCGATTTACAAATTATACTCCAATTGTGAATGAAAAAAATGTTTCGTTTCATACGTTAGTAATAAGTATAAGTATACTATTTAACTTATTTTTTAACTAATAAATGCATTTTATTCCACTGTCATGATGACGGAGCGGTCGGCGCTCAAGCCCGTTCCAGCATTCATATTGGAATCACAAGTATAACCTAGTTCCCGAATAACATTAGTTAGTTGAAACAATTTATAAATGTTATTGTTTATTGTTCAATCAGATTAACGCAGAACGAAACTAAGAAAACGAACTATGGTGTTGACAGAAGAGGGCCCAGCAAGGATAATACTACATTTGGAAGTTCAACATTGACATCATAAACTATGAAACTAGTATCGTTTGCTTAAAATTATGCGGCAAACTGTTCAAACAATAGGTAAGAAATATCAAACTGAATGTTCCATTTTAAAAATATGACACTAAGGTTTAGGCAACGTAGAGAAATTATAAAATGTTTAAATAATAGATTGGACATTGCAATGAAATTCCATATAAGTATCCTAGTATCCACTAAGGAATAAGCAGATGCGGAGCAAGAAAACTCGTTTTCGAAAATTTTTTTGTGCTGTTATATGGGAATATAAACCATCGCTAACTATTTATAAAGTCAGATATTTAATGCGCTATTCTAGCGTGAGTTCTAAAATTTGATAAATCTCGTTTATTACAGGACCTTAGTTAAGGGTAAGACCTTAAGGGGTCGAAAGGTTCTAGAGTGGAGGCCACGTACAGGCAAGCGAAATGTCGGACGCCCGCCTACACGGTGGACGAACGACCTGGCTAAGGTCGCAGGAAGTCACTGGATGCAGGCCTCTTCCGACGGTCGACGTGGAGATCCTTGGGGGAGGCCTGTGTTCAGCAGTGGACTTCCTGTGGCAGAGATGATGATGATAATGAGAGGACCTTACCAGAGACCAAGTATGCTTCCACTAGACTAGACCAATGAAGCTCATTCTTGTAACAATGTACCATCAACATGTTTAATAGTCAAATTATTGAACAAATATTGTCAAACGGATTAATTTATAAATCAATAGGACAACTTATACTTACATGGCACTTAAAGCAATATTTAGAAGATTATTTTGTATTCGTTTGTTGCGAAGCACTACACAACTTTATGGAAAATAATAGTAATTGTTGAAGTTGTTAAAACTAGGCTTGTTGACAGCATGCGAGATCTTTATTTGATTTTTGAATGTACTTTACAAAAACTAAAATTCTTAATAACTTTCAAATTTCTAATTACGTTTTAGCCTTTCCAAGTACTTAAAATATATTGTTATGTACCTATAAGCACTATAGGTACCTACGTAACGGCATTGCTATTTTGATATTAATTTTGCCAAAAATTAAGTATATATAGATTTACCGTTAGATATAAAATATAAGATAGATGTTACCCATTCAAAAGTGTAATTATAAAGAACGCTTTAACAACCTGAAATATAACTCTTTTTTATAATATACAAATATATTTAATTGACATCTAATATTATTCTTACTTACCTACGTCCTAAATCGGCATCTAGGCATCATGTCTACATTGTCAGCTTGTTGGAACGAAACACTACACTTCTAGGAAACTGACAGTTGTTAAAGTAACTGGTTTCATAGTGTATAGGCTATTTGTGATATAACTACTACTATTAAATTTAACTATTGTTTCTAATTATGCTTATCTCGAGGTAGTAACGGTTATTATGGGTATGTGATATTACTTATACTTATTAAAAGAATATTTATAGGTGAACATTCTGTTCCTCTTTGATTGTTTTTCACTTTAATAATCATTTAGAGAATCATTAAAATGTGAAAATAAAGTTTTACCTTTTATAATATCAACGGTTTGCAGGATGATTGTTTTAAGGTAAATTTATTTGCGACATTCAGTTTTATACATATTAGGAATCAGCACACATTCCCCAGTTTTTTGAAACCAGTATCAATTTTTCGAAAATATATTACGCTTAAGTTCATTAGTCTGCCATCCATCGATATACTTTTAGACCCTCTATTATACTCTTGCTCCGGCGAAGCCCACACTTTTTCATAACATAATGTGAACAAACTGTCGTGTTTCGCTTACGTCGAACCGAGTAAGTACTGATTCTTAAAACCATGAGTGCAAAGCTCGTATGTCAATTACCTTCTTTAGTTCATACCCGCATCATTACCGTCTATTCATGATCGGTGTCGTTACGTCGATGTACACGCATTTCTTTTCTGTTTTTGACATTTCATCATCATCATCGTCATCTCTGCCACAGGAAGTCCACTGCTGAACATAGGCCTCCCCCAAGGATCTCCACGTCGACCTGTTGGAAGCGGCGGCGGTTGTTTTGACATTTACCACTTCATATTTCGAATGTCTATAACTTTTTTAATAACTCTGCTTAAGATTGGTCTATGGTAATAAAAAAAGACTCTTCTATCCAATAATAGGCCGATAATGGTCATTTTTCTTTAGTCATGGAGCGAGTAATCATACGCGGCTCTTGAGGTGACTTTGAAGATCACCAGCTAATTAGCGATAATCATACGGTTTCCGTGGGATTCGGCTGGTAAACTGTACCTCACACCGCTTGTCGGAAGCTGTGGAAAGCAAGAGGAGTAGCCGTCGCGTCGGTATATAGCATAGACATTTGAAAGCGCAGCAACCATAGTTGTCATTGCAATAATCTAGGTAGGGCCTGATATAATGAGGCGATCGCCATTCGGTGCTGTTAGTCGTAGTGGTGGTATAACAACGTATATTATTCCGTCCAAATTGTTGAAAGGCCAAAAAACCTATAGTCAGTCCCATCGATTTTAGCAAGTCTCTTAACTGGTAAATTTGAATGGGTAGACATTAAGTACTTACTAAAAAATTACATTTCAAAATATAGTTTTTTTTTAATTAGATTAAGTATGAATATTTATGCTTTAGATTTAAGTTATAATTTTTAGATATAGGTAGTTAAGTACTATAAAAAAAACATCTCATTTATACATTAAGTAAGGGCCAGGAAAATATAAAGCCTCGCCATGTTGTACTTAAATAATCTAGAACTAATTTATTATACTCCCAACGTTAAAATTAAAACAAAAACCAATTCAGGCTATGTAAATGAGTATACTATAACATGAGTAGGTACTAATCTATTTACATTTAAATAATATTTTCTGCTTTGCTTATTCTTATGTTGCGATTTTTGGTTCGACTTGGTCTTGCTTTCCATATATACTTATTATAATTCTCTCTGGTCTAGCTCTAGTGACGGCATATTGCATATTCTGAGTAGAGTAAAAGGCCCAAAGTTCCATTTTTCAGGACGTTCAGGCAGAAACTGATTTATTTCACCATCAACTAGTAAATATTTACCTAATAAAAGCGAATAAGTTTATTCAAAGATGAAAATGATGGTAAAGTTCTTAAAGCTACTTCGTTAACAATATATTATTGAATGTATGATAAAAATAAAATATCACTTAACAAAAAGATGTACCTGTAATGAATTGTAGGTAAGTAAACGATATTGTAAACATTAGGCTTATTCAAAAGAAAACTCAGTATAGTGAAATGTTAAGATTTAAATCAATAAAAGTTTATATACCTATAGGCTATAGTGATATAGAATATACCTAAGTATTCATCGACTATTTAAGGCGCGCGCACGCTTTAAATTTTTTACGGATATGTTACTACATTACTATGAAATTTATACTGAAGTTGCCGTAGTTGCTCCAGGAACTGTTAGGTAGCAGTGTAGTGTTTCTCGGTAACATGTTGATAACGTCTATGCGACGCCTAACAGTATCCACACTAGCTCAAAGTCATTACAATAAAGAAAAATGTAATGCATTTTAAATTAATAGCCAAGAAGAATGTATAAACTATTTAAGGATATAATAAACAATTTGCTGGCTTACTGTACCAAAGTCCAATGTTTGTTTTTATTCATGTTGAAAAAATGGGCATCCCCTGGGTTAAATTTTGGGACCATTCTTATTTTTAGTCTATATTAACGACCTACCCTACATGGTTAACAAAATGGCTAAAGTTCTATGACACTTCAAAAAGCATGTATAAATGTAAATAAATGTTTATTTTATAACAATGTGTTTTATTCGGAATATTAGTACCTACCTTTATTCATACGAGCAGTCATATTATCAGCAAAAGGGAGTTAAATCCTCATGTAGTTAACATTTAAGTCTAAATAAAAGTCAAACTATTTGGCGGCAAACGTGAATAAATTTATTTCTTGTAGAGATTATTGAAATTAAAGATTTCGGATTTGGTCGCGGTTTTTCATATTATAATTTTTTCTCAACGTTTCAAAGACACCCTTCATTGATTCATCCTTCACCCACCCTTCATTTCAGTGGACTGAGATGTATTTGTATGTGTATTTGATATGTAAGTATGTGTAAATTAATATGTGTAATGAGATGTAAGTCGTCCAAAAACAACATAACATTGTTGTTTTATTTAGGAGACTAACATTCGCGTGAACATAATAAATCATTATTTTGTAGAAATTATTTTTTAGTTACTTCATTTTCATTTTTTCGCTCAAGCAGTTGTTACGCGCCGCTATCCTGGTCGATGACATCGGGCGTTTCCGGAAGTATTCCGGAAGGCTGCGCGGGCAGACTGGCAGAAAAGATATGTCACGCGGCGACTATTCTATTATTCTTTTTTTTTTGTTGGATGTTGTCAAAAAAAAATCTAAAATTGTATTCTGAAATTATTTTTCTTATATAATGTTTACTGTAAAAAGAGCGTTTTAACACAGTTTTATCTAAATACGAGCTAAAAGAAATGTAATTATAATAAAAAAATAATTGTAACTAGTGTAATTAAGAGACTACAGCGACGTGGTTATATAGTCGCTGGGAGACCAGTTACACTGTAAAGTACCTGTAGGTCTTGGTAATTTATAGCAGTTTTCAATAAACGATCTCAATCTCAATCTTCAATCCGATTTCGGGGTTGAACAAATCAAAATGAGTCATTTGTATGTCAACAAAATACTTCGTTCTGATTGGTCTATTTTTGAGATAGATTGAAAAAACTATTGTTTATTGAAAATGGCGCTAAATCTTCTTGCGATGTAAGATGTTATAAAACCTCTGTCAGTCATAATGCTTGTCACCAGGTGAGCGATTTTGCTTTTCCAATATATTTTCGTCTTGTTAATAGTACATAGTAGGTAGACACGACCAGTGGGCCCATGTGAGTCGCGTTGGGATCAGCATGTGTATATCCAGTTTCAAAGCCGTAATGTCGACTAAAGGATAATGATCTCTCGTCATTCGACCTTATCTTGGCCCTAATCTTTCGGCAGGTGCAGTGGGGTTAGCGTGGCCGCATAAATAAAATTACAAGTAGGTATAGGTACAATAGATTTACTAGCGAGTGATAGGTACCTTTTTTTTTTTTTTTGGTTTCGCGGAGAAAGTCCTTATTACTACCGCCCAGCCTTCGTGGGGGGCGACTGAGCGGTTATGCTGGGGTGACCGTGCCTTACGGCCCGGCGTTGAGCCGCCCGGATTTGATGACGACCTTCGGGCGACCGCCGGGCCGAGTCCCTAACCCGAGTACAACTAACCTATGCACGGCCTACCAGCTAAAACTCCGCGGTGGCCCTCTTCGGCGCATTAGGGACGATTGCGGGCTTCCTCTGACGGAAGTGTCTAAGTATTCGTCCGCAGCCGCCCCTGTGCGGTGCCACCTTGCGGCCCGTCTCCTATGGGGGGGGGGGGGGGGGGCACAGAATTGAATTATTAGGTACATAATACTTACCATACTGTATCATACTCAGGTGTACAGTTAGGACTTAGGAACTCGGTGACTCTTTACGATGAGTCTTCATTCTGATAGTGGGTACAGTCAGCCACAAAGTAGCTGAACAAATTCAATATTTCAAGTCGCCTTTAAATTCTATCGTTCTTATCATTAATGGTTTTTTCTTTACTAAGATATACTTCAAAGGTTCCTTGGCGATTTTAAAATACGTGTAGGTAAAGTGACAAGCAGATGAAATAGATCATCGTAACACAAGTACTTACGCGTACTTACTCGAACGTTCTTCACACGTTACTATTGTAATGTATTTTAATAATTACAAAGTGAGGGTAATTTTGTAATAAGTTCAACGGTCCGTAGGGTCGCGCCATTCAACGAATTTACGTCTAATTGTGAAGTTGTCGTTTCATTACTCGTCCTAGTAGGTATTCCAGGATCCTTTTATTCCTAGAGTTTCCTAGGGTTTCAGTTATTCCTTAAACACTTCAACTATAAGTACAGTAAGTTAAAGCCAATGGCGGAAGACCACATTTCTTGTTATACCTGCTTTGGCTTCACTATACTTGCATTCAGGTCTAGTATCACATTTGCGTGCTAGGAAACGAATAAATCAGCGCAGCGGTTATATATTTCCGGGTTTTCAATTCGCATTAACAAAAAATAATTTCTATTAAAAACTTTTAAATAACTATTCATATCTCCCAAGAAATTATACGTATTTTTAACTCAAATTTTACATCGAATTTAAATGAAGTATCTTAATATATTATTATAATCGAATGCACAGAATAGATCACTTTAAAACAATCTCTAAACATAAGTAAGTACCTAAGTCCGCTCAACAAAAACCCTTCAAGACCCAACTCTGCCCTATTTGTATAGGGTTGCCTTGATAACAATTTTTTATCATCGTGGACCCGAAGCGATATGCGTATCCGCCCTACTAATAATAACCTATTTGGTAAGGGTGTTCCGGAAACGTCCTTTCAGTCCCAAAAGCTGAGGGATTTGCGTAACACCGGCGAATTTCGCCAACGGGGAGAGAAATGTTCTTGTGGCTATATAGAATGAACAATAGGTATCTTTACTTAGATAGGTGCACCTAAATATCACTACATAGTATAAAACAAAGTCGCTTTCTCTGTCCCTACATGTGCTTAAATTTTTAAAACTACGCAACGGATTTTGATGCGGTTTTTTTAATAGATAGAGTGATTCAAGATGAAGGTTTATATGTATAACAACATCCATTAAATAGTGGAGAAATATTGCACCCGTGCGAAGCCGGCGCGGGTCGCTAGTAAGTAATATACAAGATTTTAGGGTTCATAAACGGTAACATACAAAAGGCTCCAAGCCGGTTTTATCACTAATACCAATACTTGTCCACGATCTATATGAATACCTACTGATGATAGCTTAATTAAAAACTGTGAAACAACTGTTTCAAGAGATACAAGTTGGGCGCCCAAGTTATTTCAATTTAAAAATACATTTCTTAGGAATACGAGTAGATGTCATTAGAAGTATGTAAGTAGGTAGAAAGGTACTTCAAAATAGAGAGACGGAACAGTATTATAGTAACAGCAAGTATAGGGCTGCCATCCGTCCGGAATTCCCCGAATTTGTCTTAGTTGGAAGGGCGTCTGGGGCCGTCCGGCGCGGCGGGGGTTTTTAAATAATGTCCGGGTATACCCGCATTCAAAAAGATACGGAAAAATAGTTAACGATCGAATGCCCCCGCCCGTTGAAAAAAAATATTAAGAGGTGTTCGGGATTTTTACCGTGTTTATTCGGCGTCGGCAATTTAGGTGATGGCAACCCTAAACAAGGGCAGCTTCACTGTTTTGTTATCTACTGCGAATTTAATTTATATTTTCTTTACTCGCGGGACTCAATGGGGGAACTTGTCCCGGCGTTGAGCCGTCCGGAGAGATGGAAAACGTAGGTCTAAGTCCCCAACACTATATACCTATAGCCCATGCCCGCAATACCAACTAAAACTCCGCAGTGGCCTTCAGCACATTAGGGACGGCTGTGAGCTTCCTCTGACGGATGATGTAAGTTTGGAATTTATAAGCCCCTGAATTTGATTTATATCTATCGCGTATCGGCCACATAAACGCACAGGTGGATGTTCGGGTCTGCCTGCCTTATGCCTGAATTGGTGGTTTTGAGCACGAGCAGCAGGCCAAAGAGAATTATAATATACTTATATGGAAATACTACTTAATCCACCATGCAAGCATAGAGTGAGTCGGCAGATAACATATATGTACCTACGAAATTTATTAATATAATACAACAGCAGGCATCAGACAGGCAAATCTGTGCCTGTACTTGCCATATGTCAACATTACTGTCCATCAAACATAACTGTCAGGCAGATCTGTGCGTGTATGCTTAGCCATTGTCTTCCACGTAGTTGCAAACCTTTGTTGCAAACCTCCATAATTTTCTCTGTGTCCTTTATTTTTTTGTGTTTTCACTATTGAACTTCGAATCTTTTGTGTTCGGATCCAAACAAAGGACTTTCAATGTGCTTATGGAATCCGGTTCTCTATTCTTCCCGAGAACTAACTTTATAGTCTGTTGATTGATTTATTAATGTTATACGGTAAAATTTTTATACGAAAATAGCGGTTGATAACACGCTAACAGGATTAACAAAAAAAGACATAAAATCTTATCGATGTAACCTCTATGCATGAGCCAGATAAAGTTCGTGTTAATTCTTTTGCCAGATTTTGACAAACTTCTTTGGTTGATTTTGCTTCTGAGCTGTGCCCGATGGACCAGCAAAATTGTATTAGTTATGTTTTTTTTAAGTCTTCTTTAGGATGTACAACTTTAAAGGTGCTTTTTCAGTATTCGTGAAATTGAAATAGGTACAGTCTTAAAAGTGTATGTCAAATAAATAATAGGTATTTACAGCTTCATAATATTATGACGATATTATATAAAAAAGACGAATCGTCGATGTGTGAATGAGCTAGTTATAGCTCCGAAATTAAAACATAACATAAGTACAAGGCCTTTTTCTTAAAATCTAATCTAACTAATATTATAAATGTGAAAAGTGAAAAAGTTTAGAAGTTTGGTTGTTAAAATGTTTGTTACAAGTAAACGCAGAAACAACTCGAAGGATTTGGATGAAAATTGGCACACGAGTACATTATGTCTTGAATGAATTGGTATTTTTATGTCTGTAATTTGCACACATGGCCAATTATGTTTTTTTTTTATCATATCCTTTGAATAGATGACGCTATCGATCGCTGTCTTTTAAGGATTTTGGTAGCGATAAATACGCACGGTTGAAGCCGCGAGCAACACAGTAATTAATTAATAATACAAATCATCTACAGATGTAAACCAAAATATAAACTAATAAGACTGATTTACCAGCATAGGGTATTTTTCCTTTCATAAGAGGCGGAAGATGTCAATTTACGATCGCGAAGTCCTGGCGATGAGGTTATACATAAATTAACATCAAAATTAAATAGTTAAAGGCATAATTCCCGATAAAGCGGCGATAGCCTAGTTGGCAGTGGAACGGACTGCCGGAAATGTTCAAAAGCTCTGATTAAAAAGTTATGTGTGTATACTTTGTGAGTTATCGCTTAATTTTAACGGTGAAGAAAAACGTTATGAGGAAACAGACCATCGTTCATATTAAAATGGAATCTTAAAAGTTAAAATTAATACCACTATGCAAGAGCGTCGTCAGCTGATGGCCCAGGCGGGGGGGGGGGGCAAGTTGATATGGAGAATGAGAAATGTATGAATTGTAGATAAAATTGAGAGCACATGTCCCCTGCTCCTCCTCTCCCGCTTTAACAATAACATAGAGCAGAGCGTAATAGAGCGTACGTAATATTAGGAATGGAATTGGTGAATTCCTTGGAGTTTTAATACCTCTGCCCGCCTGTGACGCCATTACCACTATGCCGTGGAAAAGGCTTATAAATGAGAAATTTTCTCAGTCGTATGAACAGAAGTAGGCAGTGTCGGAAATTTAATATGACGAAATTTTAAAGGCAGAAATATCCATGATTATTAATTATTTTTACGTTTTTCTTTCAACTGCGAGAACTAATCACTAACTAGACGTGAATTTAAATTCTTTACTTGCCAATACTTGTTTAGTTACCCAGATTAAAGGTGAAACAAAATGTATGAAAATGAACCTTGAGGTATCGCCTTAAGTTTGTATTTGAAATAAATAGGAATTTGAATTTGAGTACATATTAAATATGTGATTCTTTCGTTTTTTAATTTCACAAGTTGCATAAATACTTATGGAGACTGCGCTAGAACGGCACCTATAATACTAGAGGATTTTAGGTTTATGAATACGTTTTGATTTCTAATATCATAGTAATAGGGTATAAATTACGGTGTTCTAACAATGGCCTTGGTGTACGTTTGAGCAGAAGTAAGTTCCGCCTGGCTGCAAAATGTACCATATTCACTCTAAGATAAATTTCAAAATACAATGATATATCAGAACATAAAATATTTTAGTACCGCTGTGTCTGCACTATTGTGGTCCGGTTTGAAGCACATTGATGCCAGTGAAATGGCTGGGTATTAGATATAATGCCTAAGGTTAGTGCGCTCCGTCTCCACACTGAATGCACGTCCATGCACGGGGACATTTGTCGCGGCCCTAGGCACACAGTTAAGTCTGTATACCTCACAATAGCCAATTCACATTGAGGCCCATAAAGGCTCGCGAACATCTCCTGACCTCTCCGCCCATCCTAATAAGAAAGAAAAGAAAGAAAGAAAAAAAGTTTTATTGTCACATGTATAATCACAATCAATAAGGTTGCTTTTCCTTCGCCACACTTCTCTCCCTTTCCCCTACCCCTACATTCCCTTACCAGTTATCTCCTAACTTTCCTCCAGGCCTTGCAGTCGCTAAGCTGAAGGATTCCAGTACCCCATTCGAAGGTTTCCTCTAGTGTTGATTGGGGGGTCTCATAATAATAAAAAAAGAATGCCTAAGGTTTTGAGCGCATTACAGTGCGAGTAATCAGAATTTAATATTCTAAGGCAGTAATCTTAACATAAATCAACGGTCGTTAATACCTTTAACTATTTAATTTTGATGATAATTTATGTAAATCCCATCGGCAGGACTTCGCGATCGTAAATTTATATCTTCTGCCCCTGTGGTGTGACTTTTAGTAGACAACCATGGACGCAATTAGTATATATGCAATCGCTAGCTTCATTTATAGCGCATACTTTATCAACTCTCACAGACCCGAAAAAAAACGGCATTTAAATTAACGTAACTAAGTAAGATCTAGGGGCCCTATTCTATCGATAAGATCAAATCCGTCTTTTTGCAATTTCGGACTTTCTATTCGAAAGACAGCTTCGATAATTGTATAGGTAACAGAGTCAAAAAATGTCTTATTGCCTTTAAATACGGCTATCAAAGCTGTCCTTCGATTAGAACGCCTGTAATTGCAAAAAGACGGATATGCCCCCGTAGACAGAATAGGGCCCCCTGACCCTATACCAAAATATTGCTTTACTTAAAAAAGTCCATCGTTCCCCAATCTTCGATTAATTGTAATGTCTACTTTGACGAATGTGGAATATTGTTAAACATATTTTAAAACGTGAAATTTTATCAATGCGAGTCATAAGTATCCACACTTGTTATTTCGGTTGGCCGGTATGTCTACTACAAAATCGATTTGATTAAAGTGACTATGATTGCTGTGTTGTATACTTACAAATATTATATCTAACACTACAGTAAATTGCCATTACATTAATTGATTTTGAATATTATTTCAATAACGACAATGTCGATTTGACAGTAAAAAACGCTCTGCGCTGCGCTCCGCCATGTTTGCTTGCGCCCCCATGCGTAGTTAGCTGTTGAGATTAAGTATTGGAATCCGCCGTAGGCCATAAAATAATTCTAAAAGTACTAATAAAATAATCATGAAGTCGTCTATTGGTAAAGGATTTTAGAAAAATACAAAAATGTCCAAAGAAGAATAAATCCTAGAAGAACGGAACCGATAGCAAGCAGTAGTCTGAAATAAATACAATGTATGCCACAAGTTCCTACATAACAAACAATGTTGCGGTTTTATGTAACACTTACTTTTGCCTGCAGCTCCGCCCGCGTGAAAAAGTGTCACTGGGACATATATTTCCCCAGGATAAAAAAGTAGCCAATAGCACTCAGAAGTAATGTAGCTATTGGTGAAATAAATTCAACATAGGTTTAGTATTCCCTGATATAAACGCGTTCAACAAACACACTCTTTAGCTTTATATATTAGTATAGATTACTTTGTAACAACGGAAGCAACAGCCGATACGTTTATCGTTTTGTACGGCACTGTAACATGTGGTCTATTTTTTGTTCTTGGTTACTTATTAAGTACAGTCAGGACCCTACACCACCTATAGAACCCTTAGTCATGTCAAACTAATATATTATGTTCTAGGTAACATGAAAGTTCATAAAGACGTAAAATGTTAGGGTAGCGAACGCTCGTGCGCAGCCTTGATTCGCGCTTGGCCGTATTTTTCCGCGGAATAATTATTACTCGTTTACAATTATTAATAATTAAATTAAAAGTCCGCAAAAGTGAATAGTACTTTTAAAAAATATAAGATCTTTTTTTATGTATTTAATAAAACAAATTATTTGTGACAAAAGCCGTGTAAATACTTTGTAATTTTAGCTATCAAACCATGCGAAACGGGCGCCTTCCATTGGCCTGATGGTCGAGGCCATGACATCCTGATAGCGGTTACATATTGCAACATACAGCTAGTTGTAATAAATATAAAACATAATCTAATGTATACCTACTGTATAGGTATCTATACTAACCTATACAGGTAGACACAAATCACAAAGCTCAAAAAAATCAAATTCTAACAAATGCCAAAGAAGTTTGCGAGATTAGAGAACAAATGGATCTCTTCCAGTTCGACACATTCGCGTTGTCAAACTTTAATTAATTCGCTTTCGTCTTCGCGTTCGCAAACATGTCAATTGAATAAATCAACAAGTCCACGGTGTCACGTTTGCGTCGACCGCATTGTTTATTCCGCACGTGACTATGAGCCGTGACGCGAGCATTGCGTCGTCAATTTGTCTCTAACATTCGTATTCTCGAATGTTTCGTCACGCTAAATCGTATTCGCATTTAGACAAGTGATTTAAAAATATAATTTTATACTTATTCATAGAGACGGATAAAATTTTATTAAACTCGATAAAATTATTTGATAAAATAATGCAATCATTTTGTTTCCCCAGATAAAAACGTTAAGATGATAATTATTATGGTAGGCACATGATATCAAGAATTAAAATAAGCAAAATAGTTTATCTATATTAACTCTGAGAGTTAGCTTGCTTGTTTGTTTGGACGCGCTAATCTCAGGAATCATTGTTCGAACATTTTTTTTGTATTAGATAACCCATTTATTGAGGAAGGCTATAGGCCTATAATATCACGCTATGATATAATGATCATAATTACACCAACATAATATTATAGTCCCCTATATAATATACGGACATGTTTCGTAAGATGAATACAACATTACTTTTATATTCTATGTAGGTTTGCCACCCGTACTTTATATTAAAGTATTGTACGTTCTTCGCTCAGGTAATTTTATTCTATAGTATAAGAGAACAATAAAGAACACTTAAATATATAAAACACACACACACACATATATAATATATTTTTTTAATTGTATGCAATATAATATCATTTTTATTGACTATTCTTTCGACGTTAGCATTTACCATGAAGTATACCATATGGCGAGACGAAAGAAATTATCGTCTTTGAAACTGATCATTTTATTCGTAAAAAGTAACCTTTCTACCTTAATTTATTCAAGTACTACTACTACTCAAAATAGGTGGCTAACGTAATTATTATATTAATAACTAGCTTTTGCTCGCGGCTCCGCCCGCGTTATAAAGTTTTTCAGGCTAAAGTTTTCCATTATTAAAGTAGTAGTTTCCGGGAGCCTATGTTCTTCCCAGGGTTTCAAACTGTCTCCATACCAAAGTTCATCTTAATACGTTGGGTAGTTTTTGAGTTTAAGACGTTTAGGCAGATAAGATCTAGTATCAGTATTATTACCAGCAATGGCAGGCGATTTCTCAATGAAATCCAACTAAAAATCTTCTAAAACTTTTCTCAGTAACACCTTAATCTCATAATTGGGAGAGAGCGCGGGAGGGAGACCACCCACTCTGTTTGAGTACCCTCACCACTTGGGATAAATCATACCAACATAACTATAAGTGCTGCTGGCCGACCCGAGAGCCTCATTTTAGATGTGGGGTATCGATCGTCTAGGGTACCGTCATATTTAATTTATTTCTAAAGTGTAAGTAGTCTATCTAACCAGTAATGATTATAGTACTGGAAAGATCTAGAAGTCAGCTGAAGATAATATACTTGGTAAAGTTAACCAACATTTTTTATACAATTGACTTCATAATGATTTCTTATGTTTCGTATGTTTTAGTCAATTTTTACCACCTGTCAAGTGCCATATACCTCTGCAAGAACCGGGTGTATACAAGATAGACTGCAACTGTGGCCTCTCTTATATAGGACAAACAAAAGAAATATAGGGACCCACGTAAAAGAACATATAGCTGACGTGAAACACCGACGCTCTACGAAGTCTGCAGTCGCTGAACATTCTGAAGGAGGCTCCAATCATTATTTGCGATTAGACAAGCCACAAATCCTTGCCAAAGAACACCGATTCCTGCCTAGGATGATTCGCGAGGCTATTGAAATTAGGTAACACCCAAATTTCAATAGGGAAGATGGTTGGAAGCTTGCACAAGCCTGGGATCCTGTTCTACATTTAATTAAATCGGATCCCAAAGACCGGCTGCCAGACCTCAAGACACTGTGAGCTCATTCTGCGTAGATCGGACCGTCAACAGATAAAAATTTTAAAAGTTGTATATTTGAAAATTAATGTAGGTAGATATTGTAACTTTGATCTCCTTACGGATGAACAACACCTCAGTCCCCCCCGTGACCATGAAGGCTGCAAAGTCTTCGAAACGTCGGGAGAAAATAATAATATAAAAAACCGCGATAAAATCCGTTTAAATAGTTTTTATTTCAACAATTGACTTCGTACATGAAGAGGTCGTTCAAGTATTACGTAGGCAAAATTTGTATATTCTTTAACCCTTCGTCCCACTTGCCAGCAGAAGTAAATAACGTTCTTGGCCCTTTTATAAAATCTGTTAAAATTTCTTTATAAACTTATCAAATAATAAATAAATATTGCTTGCTTACATAATCACTGTTCAGCATTCTCCCCGTCTCCCATGTCATGGAAAATAAGCAAACCATAGACCCCAAATCCCTTTTAAGTGCTGATATAATACTTCAACGGTCCCAAAGAGATATAATAACCTTTTAGTAGAATATTATAGAATAACGACATCTCTCGGCATGTCACTGGACTACTTTTAATCAGAAAAATGTTTTCGTTATTTTTTAGCGAATATAAAATAAACCATTGATATTTGTTACCTGACTACGGCTAAAAAGTAAAGACTACTAACCGTATAGACACAATCATTCAAAAATATCATTACTAATATAAATACGTTAATAGTAAATCTAATATTAATAACCACGGCATCGAATTCTATAGAAATATGTTTGGTAAACGCAATAACCAAGGTTGTTTATGACATGAATAGGCCGGTTTGAACAAGAAACATGTCTTGCCTTAAGGCTCTGTAACCGCTTACTGCGCCTTAATTTTCTTAGTACCTATTGTAGATGTTGAATAGCTGCGATTTCTTAACTAACTTAATACGAATAATGTCCTTCAGAGATATGTTTACAAACATGATCGAAAATATGCACAGCTTTATAGTAGATTGTCTAAAACTAATATAATATCCGGTGGCTGCATAATTAATTTCTTTGGGTCAAATGAAACATAGGTTTATCATAAATATTTAAATAGTGAACTTAGTTTTTGGGAAATATTATTTATAATATAATAAAACAAGAATTATCAATATCGGTTTACCCAGTCAAAAGTTCTGAGGCAAAGTATACGTTGAGGACATTGCAGTTGACATCATTTTAAGAGTTTTCTGTTGTATCTCCGAATTCAAGGATCCAACAACAAAATTTATGGCACGACACGGGAAGCACTAGATATCAAATAAAAAGGATCATCAAAATTGGTTCACACAGTAAAAAAATACAGTCGAATTGTGAACCTCCTCCTTTTTTTGAAGTCGGTTAAATGTAGCGTAGAAGATCGGAAAAGGTACAGTATTTAGAAGGAGATATAATTTGTGAAAAATATGTCTAAAACATTTATGTTTTGCTTATTATTTATATGTATTATCGTTCAGGTCACACAGCTGACCATAGCTTGGTATCTTAAACAATCTTATAGATCTAATCTACAATGATTCTAGAGAAAATCTATATTAGGAAAACTTACGCTAAAATTTTATATTTGTATAGGCCGGTCTGAATTTCTTCCCCTTATTTCCTTTACTTCCCTTGTAGTCTTTAAAAATGTTACGACCTTCTTGTGCTTAACTTCAGGCCAATCATTAAGATTGACGATAGCTGTTCGTTTACAGTTTTATTCTGAGTTTTTATCTAAATTGTTTCT
Source organism: Manduca sexta (assembly GCF_014839805.1). NCBI lineage: Eukaryota > Metazoa > Arthropoda > Insecta > Lepidoptera > Sphingidae > Manduca > Manduca sexta. The sequence goes on from NC_051118.1 coordinate 5,151,977, forward strand.
TCTTTTAATTCTTTGTTTGCCACTTTTTTCACGTCTCTGTGCTCTTTTTTGTCTTCATATACGTCCTTTTAACTCTTCGCTTGCTATTTTTGCGTCTACGTCATTGTTAGTTTCTTTATCAATTTTGTTTTTTAAAGCTGTGTTTTTGCATATAATGTTAAGCGATGTAATTTCTACTCATAAATCAAAACTGAGCACTCGTGTATATTTTCTGAATCATTTTAAAAACAATTCTTCACAAAAATAATATTATTTATTCCCTAAAGTTATTGTCTTAAAGTTATTCAATCTAGAGATATCTGGAAAAGCGTTTTTGGTCTTTTGACCCCCCTAAGTTTATTAAAGTTCTCGGATCCGTTGATATTTATCAATTCATTTCTAACATTAATAACTTCAATACGTAATATTTTTTATCATCATCAACATCATCAGCCGCAGGATGATCACTGCCACACAAGGTATTATATTTTTTGTTCACAGCTAACATTAATAAAATATGTGTATGTACTTAGGTACCCACTTCATAAATCACGCTACAAAGTACACTGTAAACCCAAGTGGCCACATTATCAAACGACCTACTTGCGTGTTTGCTGGCCTACTGCTAAAAACGTTACTTATATCTTTATTTACTAAATATAAATCCAGTACTACGCACAAAAACTACATTCGAATAAATAAATTTTAAATATTCAGTCACGAATCGAAGCCGCGATAACCAAATCACCTTACTTGGCCTTTAGCAATAAAAAATGTCAAACAATTCGTGAAGCTATCAGAATCCGGCGATTGAATAGCCCCGCCAACCATAAAGCCGCTTTAGAATTATATGGCAGAGCTGTCAGCATACACGAGCGAAAGAGACAGATATAGCGGGAAACCGGTTAGCATAGAGGCCCGGTCGATACGCAGTCTTGCTATAAGCAGACATGACTGAGTCAACGACTCCATAGCTCAGGCGAGGTCGGTATAAATAAATAAGGCCATTTTTCTGAATGCTAGCGCGTTCTGCTAATGTTAAGTATTTAATATTTATATATTTCTGGGTTCCGAATCCTGTGAATTAATTTTATAAATGTTGTCAAACAGCATTCTGATTAATGATGCGAACGCAAATAAAAGAACTGTAGGAGAATGATAATAGTGAGTAGGAGAAAGAAGAGAAGAATTACTTAATATCCCACAAAATGATAATGATTTCATTATCCATATTCTATGATTATTAAATTTATATTGATAGAGATTACTTACCATAGGTAAATAAGTTTTCATAAAAGAGAAAGTAAGAGAAGGAGAAAAGGAAGAGAATAAAGCGCGAGAAAGAGAAGTGATTATATGCAAATATTAAATAGATAGTTACTATTATAATGATTCATTACTGTTTATATACTTCCCTAAATAAGGCAATTAAATTAATGCGTTTTTTCTGTTTCTTCTTATCCACAACGGAAACGGATTCAAAATACTTACTTCTTTTAGTTAGGTATAAAAAGTATCAAATACTTAAGTAATTAAAGATAACCTAATTCATAAATTTACGTCAACATCAACATGAGCACGATAATTAAATTTCATACTATTATAGATTTATACGTATCATATTTATTATGATCAATCATCACGATATTAAGTTAATCTTATCGCCAATTCACTAATATATATTCATGCGTGACAATCTATAAGATAATAATAATATGATAGAACAAACATTTTTAAAATAGCTTGTAATGAATAATGGAGTAGTGTCAATGAATAATTTATTATCTAACGCGCTATTCAGGTTACAGTGGTATTTAATCGTTTCCGTTGTAGCGCAGAAGGGCGCCGCGCCGGGCTGTGGGCATTAAGTACTTATGTACAATCATATCATACAACGCAGTATTATTATTACTTCTCTTGTTCTCGTCTCAACCCGAGCCGACCGACCAAAGTCATTCCACAGGCATGACGGCGAGTCGCGACCCGCTAGTCGCTCCGATAATAATAATACTACGTTCGGAATACTACTTATGCTTATGCTTATTGTTACCAGGTGTAAAAGAAATGCAGCACTGAATGACTCTGTTGTCAGAAAGAGATAGCTAATACTAACATCGTCAACTGCTTGATATTTGCCAACCAACCAATACTGGCACTTCGCCAACTGGCACTGGCATCAACGCGTCTACCTGCCTGTGAGTGAAAGGAACGGAATTCTAGGACCGTCGGCCTCGCCGACTTGCGTTGCGTTGTTTCGATCGAACACAAGAGACATCGGCCAGTTTGTAATCATATTTTTCGAATCTGGTTTCGTGATTACAGCGGTAATTTACATAAATTAATTACAGTTGTAATTCGTGCGCATTATACCAATCATTCATGTACGGACATTGCGGACTTTTGAAAGTTAGTTGTGTGTATTGTGTGCTTATGTCGTATGTGCCGATTGCCGCCGCTGAATCTGACAGTGCAGTAGTTTATTTGGCCCGCCATTTTGTATTTCTGAGCACTAGATACAAGTTCGCGGAAAACAAAGTTATTTTTCCATTTTCCAGTATAAACCATCGTGTTCGACATAGTTATTGTGTAATAACCGGTTGAATAAACAATTATGTGTATAAGTGACTGGTTTTGACTCAAAATACTTCGTATGTTTTGGATGCGGTTAAGTAGCAAAGTGTCGGTGAAACATTTTGATATGCTACGAAGAGAATTTGCTACATTCATTCGTAATATTTGTAAAGAAAATTCAAAGGACCTGGATCTCCTGTATTGATGCGATAATTGGATGATGTTAGTGAGTAAACATTACATTGTATTTGTAACCTATAAAATTTATTGCATGATTTTATGTTTTTGTTTTGTTTAATTACAATGGCCTGGATATTCAGTGTTTGTGAGCTATATTTTAATGGCTATCCTCTGGAATGTATTATTCTAAGTAGTTTTAACTTATAAATGTGAAAAATAAACTTCTTGTACAAAGAATGACATAAATGCCGAACTTTTAATGAGGGATTGATTGTTTTGAAATCTCAATTAGAACTTTGAATTAAAAATGATAGTTTTCGTGATGAGATCAAATGAATTCATATTCTAGTCGATGAAACTAATAGTTATGATATAAATTTCGTCATAATAGGGGACATACAGTAAAAATAATATAATAAGTGTAAATATTTTGCACTTATTACTTTAAAGTAAATAATATTGACATTTTGGTAGATACCGGCACGTTTCTACGCTTTCGTGATTTAAAATGAACTCTTATAAAATAATTTTGTTGTCCATCTATCTGTCTGTCAGCCAAGACCACTTCTTCAGGGGGTAGAGTACAAAGTTAAAATTTGTCTCAAATACTAGAGTTTATGGTCTCTTTCAGGTGTGATAAAATCAAATTTGAAAGTCAACACATTCATGAGATGTGACCATTTATGTCACACATTTTGCGATTACAGAAGGGAATCAGATCTATAGGGTATGTATGTCCCGTTCACCTAGCATCATGAAATTTGGCAAGAAGTGCCTCAAAGCATATATAGGGAAAAATTTAAACCATAAATAATATGTTATTTAATAACAAAACAAATTGTATGTAATTCTCAGTGCATAAACCTTCTCGACTTCTCCTTTTTAATATTTATACTTAGGCCTTAAATCAGGTATACATTAAATGGAAATAGTAAGTATTTAATAAAATGTCTGTCTTGGTAGTATGTATGTAAAGTGCCAATGCTTTGTTTATTATCAGCTACCGAGCAGCAATCTGGGATGAATGTTCAATTCTAGTTTGAAAACTATTGTATCCAGTACATTACCGGGCAACTTATCACATAGTGCAATTATATTCTCAGCTCATTCAATAGCCTGTGACTCCAAAAATCTCACTAAAACTGAAAGAAACTTTTCCCAATATCGCTTGGGATGTAAGGCAACCTTATAGGTATAAATTGGTCAGTTAACTATCAACCCTTTTATTAAAATAAATATATTATATTTTTTAAATGTTTATACACCGCATAATGAATTTATGTGGTGGCTCAAGGCAGCCTAACTAAGATGTCTTTATGGTCAGTATAAAAAACAAGTTGAGTTTGGTTGATCTAGTAGGCTGCTAAGCTAGGTTCAGTGCTATATACAAGGTGTTTTGTGATTCAACATTCAGGACAATGCAGCTATTCATGTTGGTTGTACTATAGTCAACTGGCAGTTAGACATGTTGAATTTGGATATAAAAAATATGATGGAGTAATGTATTGATTGACATTAACTTTACACTATTTTTATCTTTTGATACCATATATAAAAATATTAGAAATATTTTCAATTATGAAGATTGGTAACAATTATCTATTGACGCAATATGTTGACCAATTGATGTTGCACCCTTGGTTCCTCAACAGTATGCTAGTTTATTTTATTAGAAGTATGCCCATTGACCTGAAGACCGGTCTCTAATACTGAGAGGGATTAGGTCTTAGTCCACCATGCTAGCCTAGTGTGGATTGGGAGACTTCATATACCCTTAAAAGTCTTATTTATTTTGTTCAAAACTTATTTTTTTTTTATTTTTATCTACGGTTTGAGTAACTTATTGTAGTGTTATTTTCAAGAAGAGATATATGTGGTTTTATTTAGTAACGCAATGTCAGATTAACTCCTCATTTTAAGAAGGCATCACCATATAGTTCATCATCCTGATATAATATGTGTGATATCAATTAATAAAAGATTATGAGCTGATTTTTTAATTTGTCAAATCAATATTGTCTGATTAATAAGTATGATGGACTAAGGCAAAATCTATCTCAGTAGTAGAAAAGGCCCGTGCCCAGCAGTAGGACAGTTGTATAATACAGGGCTGATGATGATGATGATGATTAAGTTTTAGATATTAAATAACATTAATATTTTAAATAAATAATTGATGACAAAAAGCCCGAGTTTCGTTCTGCCTTTTTATACGGGTAGTCATCGCTTAGGTAGCTAGTGAAAGGCTGGTGGGTTAGTTAGGTTAGGTCTTTATAGTCCTCACCGGTGAGGATCGCGACGCGTTTCTCCCTTTATCTTTTATTAAGGTTATATACATCTTTTTTATTTCTTTCCTGCCAGCCCGAGCTGGCGCTCCTTTGTTTACTTTATAGTCCTTCATTTATTTTATGTACAATATAAAATGCAATGATAAAATGTCTTTAGTTATGTAAGCGCCTTCTTTTAAGTAGTAATTTAATATTCTCATGTACCTTGACTTATAAGCGTAACTATGTTTGCCTATGTGACGAATAAAGGTTTTTATTTTAATAACTTTGGCTTATGAGTGCCTAAGTGGCATGACTCTTTTCATGAGTCCGGTGGAATAGTTAGCACGATGATACTCATTTCTATTGCTAATTGCATAAAAAAGTAGTGATTGGAATATTAACCTGTTACTTTTTTTGAACATTGTCTAATGATATCTGATTAAAAAAAATATGATCACATCTGTCACAACTCACATTACGTCACATGTTGTTTAATACGAATTTTTTTAGAATGGATATTTACACGTGTACTTAAAGAAAAGCATAGCGAAAATAACATATTCTCAAAATTAAGTTTTATTGATTATTATACTATATTAATCTACTATACTAATGTACAAACAAGAGAAGTAGAGTTTGTTTGTTTGAACGCGCTAATCTCAGGAATTTACTCATAGGAAGCTACATTACTTCTCAGTGCTAAATGCTAATTTTATCCGGGGAATATATATAAAGCGGGACTTTTATCCAGGAAATACTTATTTACGCAAGCGTAGCCGCGAGCGAAAACTAGTTTCGTTATAACTTAAAACTAGACGTCTATCTGGGGTCGGCGCAAGACAAGTGTTCCGCATCGAAAGGGTACCAACGTAAGCCTCTTACAAACCCTTGGGCCCGCCGCGCTGTCAGATATATAGAGGGCTCTATCTTTGCGACTGCCTCGGTGGCGTAGTTGTATGGCATCTGAGGTCTTGGATTCGAATCAGGGTCGGGCAAAGTGATATCTGGGTTTTTCTGCTGAGTATCAGCCTAGAGTTTGGAATTTGTGCCCGATATGGCGATAGGCTCGCCTCTAATCACATCATGGGACGGAACACGCTTGGCGAAAAGTTCGTGCCCTGGTTGCGTTTGCATACCCCTTCGGGGATAAATGCGTGATGTGTGATCTTTTGAACCGTAATAGGTAGCGGGCGGACTGTATCACGGAATAATGACGTAACGATCCCCCCCAGTTTCGCACGGTAGGCTCCAATTATGTATAGCCAGATGGCTGATGTCCCAGTGTAACCGTACTTCATAGGACCATCCGCGGGGCTATATCGCTTTAGGCGTTTTGGCGTCAATTGGGAATATAAATACACACATTGAATATATTTATAGATTATGGGGGATATTAATAACTAGCTATTGCTCGCAGCTTCATCAGCGTGAAGAAGTTTTCCGGGATAATTTTTTTCCGACTTACTTGATATGTTGTTATATCATGACCAAATTAAACAAAATCATTATAAATTGTAGTCTATGTGTTATTCTGATGTATAACCAATATTACAGTAAAGTTTTATCCAAATCCGTTCAATAGTTTTTTCCTGAAAGAGGAACAAACATACATACATCCATCCTCACAAACTTTCGCATTTATTAGTAGCATAGATATTAATAATTACAAACAGGCACAGAACTACCGTTGCGCGAACCCGACTCACAATTGACATTTTTTGTAACAAAAGTGCAATATTTGTTTTAGTTTTAAAGACTGTTGCTTGACTGACGCTATTCTATGGAGGACCAACTTCGAGTAATGGATAGAAAAAGTCACACAAGACTGCTTGACCTCTTTAGAATATGGCAATAAACATGACACGAGAATAGGTGTCGCTTTATTGCGATTGGTCGAAAGGCTAACATGTGACTCATGCATTGACCTCTCGACCAATGACAATAAAACGAGAAGGATCTTCGCGTCGTGTTCTTTATGAAACGTTGAACGGGGCTTGAAATTTAATTCATGATAGTACAGTCTAAAACCCTTATTATACGCCATTAGGTTAAGAAACATTAGCCTACAGGAAAAAATTTTTTCCTTCTTTGAGCATGATCTATTTTTGTAACAAAACCGGATATTGTTACTGTTATTAGCTTTAATTCATTACATTCGACCTAAACAATCGATAAAGATTTTTGCGGTAGAGGAAAATCTAATACGTGACTTTTGGATAAAAACTAATACCAAACTAAAAAATATAGGTACATTACATTTATATTTGGAGTCGATGCATAATTTAAATTGATAATTTTAGTGTATTTACTTAATTTAGCTGGCAATTTAAATAATATACCGACTTCAAGTGTTCATTTAAATTATTCATTGATTTGTACTGGTTTATGAAGTAAAATTTTGTCTTTTATTCACGTTACTATTTTT